>NC_079211.1:142753084-142763084 GCF_029633865.1 Lampris incognitus
TCAATAATCTATATAACTACTGTATATATCAACCCACTGTATATATCAGTAATCTATATAACTTCTGTATATATCAACCCACTGTATATATCAGTAATCTATATAACTACTGTATATATCAAACCACTGTATATCAACAATGTATATAACTGCTGTATATATCAACCCACTGTATATCAACAATGTATATAACTGCTGTATATATCATCCATTCTCCAAACCGCTTATCCTGCTCTCAGGGTCGTGGGGATGCCGGAGCCTATCCCAGCAGTCATTGGGCGGCAGGCGGGGAGACACCCTGGACAGGCCGCCAGGCCATCACAGGGCTCAAAAATGTTTTAATGAGGTCCAGGTTAAAAATGTGTACCTGTATATATATATCTATATAATCTACTGTATATGTCACTATAATCTACTGTATTTTGGTTCATATACTCAAAACAATTCTGTAAGTATTGGCACAACTTGTCATTATGTAAATTACTTGACTTAATCCTTATCTTTAAATCACGCGTTACTGTTGGGCTTTCTTTTTTTCTTTCTTCCCCCAAGGCGTTTTACACCCAGAACATGTCGACGCTGCCATTTAGAGTTTAAACAAAGGACGACAACAGGTGTACCAACTGCAATTTAGACCGGATAAAGTTGCTGGCGATGACTCGGAGCCAGGAGGTACTTCTGTGTAAAAGTTTGCTAAACCACAAACAACAAAACTGTTAACCTGGGTTACGCGCATGTTTCGCAACTTTGGAGGGGAGAAGAAGAAGAAGGAAAAAAAAAAAAGCATTTAAAAAGGAAAAAAAAATTGTTCAATCCCTTCGCGCCCACCCCCCTTGTTCGTAAGATATGGGTGTCCCGTAAGGTTATTTGTGTTTTTGCTGGGAACTGAAGTGCTCAACTGGATTAAAAAACACACTGCATATGTTTGGAAATCTGTTTCCCTGGGCGTGCGAGTGGAGTGAGTGAGCGTGGAGCAGCAGCTTGCGTCTCCTCGCGGAGAGAGGGCAGACGCTCTCATCATTAGCCGGGCTACAAATGTGCTCCTCTACCTGCTCCAATCTGCACAGCCGGGCTCCTCGCTTGACGCCAGACAGATGTTCCCCCTGCGCGAGGTGCAAAGTACCAAGAGGGGGGAACGAGAGCGAGCGGCGGAGAGGCAGGAGAATGGAAATATTCAGCCCGGCACACAATAAGTATTTAATTATGAATAATACCAATGGTTCTTTGTTCTCGCGCCGGAGCTAGCTGTGGTTCGCCTGGCCTCCGGGAGATTGTTTTTGGCTTCCATATGGGGGCAGCTGTCCGTCAAAGAGGAACTCTTACATCACAACATGCCACGGCAGGGGTAATTACAGGATAGAGAGCCATGCGATCATGTATGTTGATTAGCAATATTTGCGGGGTTATTTTCTGCAAAACCTGCTGCAAGGTCAGCGGAGAGAGGCGATGGAAAGCCGTCCCCGCCGTCTGACGCCGCTCGGACCGGCGGCTCGAGACTCGGGGGGTCTTGTTTTAGAAACTCGACGTCGCTCCGACCAGAACGAACACCAGGGACGCGCTCCCTTTAGACTCGCGGGGGGTGTCCAACTCCAGGCCTGGAGGGCCGCGGTGTGCAGGTATGTGTCGGGACCGTGCACTACCCCGCCTGATTGAACTAATTAGCTCGCCTCCTGGATCGAGGCGGGAAAGGAACCAGTTTAATCAGGTGGTGTAAGTGCACGGTCGCGACACATACCTGCAGACACCGCGGCCCTCGAGGCCTGGAGTTGAACACCCCTGCTTTGGAGGCAGAGCCGTCTGCGAGGACCACCGCCGTACTCGAGTCAACGAGAAAGACGTAAGAGGGCTAGTACGGTGCAGCCGAGAAGCGATCTCGAGGTGTGGAGCGGACGATCCGTGTGGGACACCAACGCTCACAAACACAACAACAGCTGGGCCGGGGCGGGCTTACAATACTTCCACTGTTTGTCCTCGCCTGGCCGGCAGCAGAAGACGGGCCCTGCCCTCCTTCGGGAGCGATTGCAGAAAAAAAAAAGAGGAGGATTCTGCAACACGCACGTCCCCGGTGCGCCGTTTCCGAGCCGTCCACCTGGCCGCGCTACGCCCGGGGAGAAGCGCGCGGACAATAGCAGGACCACTTCCAGTTCAGAGGGCTTCTTGAAGCGAATCTGGGGGGGCAGGAAGGACAACGAAATAAATAAATAAATTAAATCAAATGACGGACCGACTGCACAACACACTAAATGAACAGGACCCCGGAGGGTCTTGAATCTGCTGGTAGTTTTTTAAAGCACATAGTTGTTTTTAAGTTTGTAAAATAATAAACTATGTGCTTTAACTTTTTTTTAATATCTGCAAGCGCGCACACACACACACACACACACACACACACACACACACCAGAAAAAACCCAACAGAAAACCAATCAAACTGTGTCTGCAACACTCCTGTGCAGTATCTAGTGGCTGTTGTGTAGACGAGACATTTTGAAAATGATAATCTTGTGTTGCTCTAGTTTGGCTTACCCGCATACTTTCTTTAAATGTATTTGTCAAGTGCTGTAAGGACGACGGCATATGTTAGAAAATGAAAATGTATATAGATGTAATGCAGACGAACATTAAGCGGAAAACCTTACAAAATGTTCGATGTCGCAAGTGAAAAGTCGTGTTTTCCTTTCACGGCTCACGGACGCCTAAACTTTGCAAATGTAGGAAGGCGAGCACGCCATTATTCAGGGTATTAATTATTCACTAAAAAAAAAAAAAAAAAAAATCAAATTATTGAAGTTCGTATTCTATCGTGTTGACTCACAAACAGCCCAAACCATAATTAGGGAGTGTAAACAAGTAAGAGCAACGCCTGGCAGTGTGTTTGTGTGTATGAGCCGACTCTATTCAGATACTAATGACTTGTTTGTTACTGTAATCACTGCTGTGAGACCGTACCGGAACATCTGCATTGGTTTAGACTCTGGGCGAGCGCAGAGAAGGGAGGGCGAGGCTCGCAATCTGGAATTCCACTTCCACAGCGAGGCGGCAATCTGTTGACGGTTATTTTGGTAATTGTCCCTAATTGATGCAAAACGCCAAAAGTGTGGCAGAGATGCCCGAGTTGCCGTTTTTGTCGCTCTGCGGGTCACTGGGAAAGGCAACCTGCAGGGAGGATGCACGGATGTGACGATGTGACTCCTGGCTACACGTGTTACAGTTCACTGTTCGGTGAACCGCTCTTGCTCCAAGTAGAGAGCGATGCATGGGCGGAAATCCCGCGGGGGGACGGCCCCCCATCCTGGGAAAAATGTATCCCCCCCCCAATATCTCGCCCCTGATGTACAGCACTACTTTTAGTGTCCCCCTCATCAGGAATTGCGCTTGAGAACATTTAATGTAATTGTCCCCTCCAAAGTCGATATCAGATTTTCGCCCCTGGAGCGATGGTGGGATAACTGATACGATGCACAATCTGACTTCCGGAAGTGGGGGGGGGGGGTCTCTTGAGAAAAAAGGATCACATCATACAACACGGCAACCAAAAAAAAAAAAAAACACTCTTAGCAGCAACCGGTCTCCATACAGCAGAGATTATTTGAAAAGAATTGCATCATAGCGGTTAGCCGATACCAGACAGTGTCATGCATCTTTCCCCGTAGCAGAAATGCGTCGGAAAACCTGCAGTGTGGCTAACGCGAAACTGTTTGATGTTCCCATCCGCGGAGCGTGGCGAGCCAAGATCTGGAGTGGCTCTGTCGGGGGGCAAAAGTGCATTTTGGCAGGGGCGACGAGCAGGCCCTCTGCGCCTGCTCTGGCAAGAGGGTTGCTACGAAGACGACGCGGCCCAAAGCGGGGTGATGATCCACGTTGGCTGCAGCACACCGGGTGGGCCGCTGTGTCCTTGCTCCGTTATTGTTGCCTGCCTAATGAGACCCCCGCCGAGGATTCAGTGCACATCTACTGTACAGCACAGTGGAGGCCGGGTTGACCCGACTCGTCTTTCTGCCGATTCCAGGAACCCCTTTACCTTCAAAATGACGGTTCAGGATAAAGAATACAAACTAATTATATCACCGTCTGCAATCTGGGGTAAGCCCAGATGACCTCGGATTAATGACACGGTATGGCTGTTAAAGCTCCTATTGTCTCGACTAGTGGGAATCAAATGGCGATCCACTCAGCATCTGACAGCTCGATCTATCCCTCCCTGCAAGGAGACTGACTTCCTCCCTACAAATTCTTCTTCTTTTCGGGTCGCCCCCCCTTTCCCAGGGGTCGCCACAGCGGATTGGACCGTTTCCATCGGTGCCCTGTGAGGGCACGGCACCGATGGCGGTCTCGTCAGTCCGCATAACGATTTGGCAAAATCTTACGCCGGACGCCCTTCCTGTCGCCGGACGCCACCCCGGTATTCATGGACGTGCGGCCATGGCTGTCGCCATACTTTCTTTCATGACTTCCTTTCTGCAAATACGGCATAGAAAATGATAGTCTAGTCCAGTGTTTCTCAACCCAGTCCTCAAGGACCCCCCTATCCTGCAGATTTTCATTGTAACCCTGCATAGGTAGCCCTGCTTGTACTTACTCGACCAATCATCTCGCAACACTTAATTATGCAAGGTGTGCAACGTCTGACAAAATTAATTGCTGATTGGTTGAATAACTACAAACAGGTACCTATTCAGGGTTGCAAAGAAAATATGCAGGATTAGGGGGGGGGTCCTTGAGGACTGGGTTGAGAAACACTGGTCTAGTCACAACATTTAAATGAAGGCTTCTATCCATCAATTTCCTCTTTTTTGTTGAATTTCACACTCTCTCTCTCCCTCTCTCTCTCTTACAACACAACGGAAAGCATATTCATTTTGTAAAATTCAAAATCCCACACGCATTGCGAGAACAACCGACCGCATTTACATCGACACGTGAAGGACACCGAGCGAGGCCCTGTGATGTCACCTCGCCATCTTGGTCAATTAAACACCTCCCACCACGGCTCGGCATCGCTCAAAAGCCTCATTAACCCCTCTGACCAACCACCAGTCACAATAAAAAAAAAACCCAAACCCCATCTCATTTCACCGGCCAATCGCTGCGCGAGCAACGCAGGTCGACGCCCACACGAGTGACAGGAAATTGAATTGCTTGAGAGGATGTGGTCCGTCTGGGCAGTTGAAAGACGGTTGTTTATTCTCAACTGGCCGAGTGACCAGACCAGACTGTACGGGTTTACGGAAGAGGAAAAAAAAAAATGAATAATGCAAATGTTTTGAACATGAGAAAGTATCAGAAAATACTTTCACATTCCTCCCGTGTCGTGTAATGAGTGATACTGTGCAAATGATTTGCTCCTTTTGCGGCAGGAAGCAGGGATGCGATTCTCCAAACCATCCCTGGAGCGTATCCCCGCTCGGCTCAGTCACTTGACGGACATTTTCTATTCATCCTCTTCCAGCGCAACGCTGAAATAGACATATCAGACACCTCACGTTTGGATATTTGAATCATTGTGGGTATTCGCTCGGTGCGCGATTACCCCTATGAAGCGAAAGCAGCCAAAATGTTGCGGGAGCGTCTTTGCCGGGTTGTTTTTCAGACCACTCGCGCTAATCTACCGGGCTGATCTCCGGGGTTGCAGGGGGATTAAAGAAATGTCTGCAAACCTCCAAAATATTTGAGGCAATCAACAACTTAACATGCATTTGGCGTTAGGATGCAAGAATGCGAAAACACACAAACGGATGGATGACAAAAAAAAAAAAAAAAAAAAGGGAGCGAAATACGAAGAGAAACACGGGGATCGGAGCGGTGCCCATTTCGGGGGTGTAAAATATGGAGACGTGTGGATCATCGGGGGAGCTTCTCTGCCTGCGGGGAACAGATGAAGGGAGAGCGCTCTGCCAAGATCTCTCCACTGGAGGGGGGGGGGGGGGGGGGGAGAGAGGGAGAGAGAGAGCTGAGGGACCGGGAGCTCTATGGGAGAAGAGAGTCTGCGCCTCGCACGCTGCTCCCCTCAATCTCGAGTCTCGCAAGCATGCGCTGACACATCCCGGGCTCTCTGCGGCGGAGGGAAATTGCCGCTGACAGGGCCTCGCAAACTTTCACAGCCATTTAGAACGACTTACTCCCACACTTTTGTCACAGGCATTTATTGCACATGATACATGATATGAAAAAAATTAACATTTTTGAACTCGGCGTCTCCCCCCACCCCCCCCCACCACCACCACCACCAAGTTAGGCTTTAAAAAAACCATTCATAATTTTTCAGCCCTGCGTTAGTTTCCGGCGCGGATGTAAACAGCGCACTTGCCAAGCGAGGCTGGAGAGATTAGGGGTGGTGGGGGGGGGGTGCAATTTTTGGAAAATTATGACACTACTCCTATAACTCGGTCGTATAGGAGCCCCTAATCCAATAACGGATTCCATCCATGTCCCCGGCACGATCACAAACTGTAACTGTACGCTCGGCGTTGCCCTTACCTTGATGTCTGCTGCTGGCCGGTGCCTCCTGTGGGCACGGGGCGGGTTGGCGCGGCCGGGTGCGTCCGGATCAACCATCATCAACACGAAGTTCTTCTTCTGCAAATGGAAATGACAGAAAAGGTGTGAACAT
Organism: Lampris incognitus; assembly: GCF_029633865.1. Lineage (NCBI taxonomy): Eukaryota > Metazoa > Chordata > Actinopteri > Lampriformes > Lampridae > Lampris > Lampris incognitus. The sequence continues at coordinate 142,759,694 of NC_079211.1, forward strand.
CACGACGACTAATCCAGCACGTTTGACATCATTTGCTTGAAAACGCACGGTGTGATATGCCCGGGGACGTACACACCGAGACAGCCCACATGTGCGAGGTGTCCCATCCATCGAGGCTCAGCGGTTTCGGCTTTTACCGATTTTGCACCGAAAAATGCCCAGATTTTTAAACGGATTTTATGTTTCCACGGGTCCGAAAGTTGTTCCTGTTCGTGTGAGGTTATGTAACAGTGCCCTCTTGTGGCGAAATTCGGCATGCTGGATGGCTTTGAAAAACGAAAACCGAAAACGCTGAGCCTCGCCCATCGTGTACAGCTGTAGCCGGGTACCATTTTTTTACAACAGGGTGCCAAGGCGTTGCAACCAGCTCAGCTAGCTGGCCTAAGAGGTGCCTCGTTCCTTTTTCTTTTGTCCTCCTGGAGGCCTGTCCAGGGTGTCTCCCCCCCCCCGCCACCCGCCACCCAGTGACTGCTGGGATAGGCTCCGGCACCCCCATGACCCTGAGAGCAGGATAAGCGGGTCGGATAATGGATGGATGGATGAATTCCCCAGTTGTACTCGGCCAATTACCCCACTCTTCCGAGCCGTCCCGGTTGCTGTTCCACCCCCCTCTGCTGATCCGGGGAGGGCGGCGGACTACCACAGGCCTCCTCCGATACATGTGGAGTTGCCAGCCGCTTCTTTTCATCTGACAGTGAGGAGTTTCACCAGGGGGACGTAGCACGTGGGAGGCTCACGCTATTCCCCCCAAGCTCCCCCTCCGAACAGGTGCCCTGACCGACCAGAGGAGGCGCTAGTGCAGCGACCAGGACACATACCCACATCCGGCTTCCCACCTGCAGACACGGCCCATCGTGTCTGTAGGGACGCCCGACGGAGCTGGAGGTTAACACGGGGATTCGAACCGGCGATCCCCGTGTTGGTAGGCAACGGAATAGACCGCCACGCCTCCCGGACGCCCCGGGTGCCTCGTTCTTAAGATGACAAACTCCTTATATATGACGCATCGTAAGTGAAATGTTTGCTTTGTGCTGTATGTGCTTCCTCATTCATAGATTCCCGGGTTTGGTTAATTGTCTTTTGGCTCCGGCTGCCAGCTTTAGCCGCGGAGCACAAAGCCAATTCACACCAGAAGGCTGGGTTCGCCGTTTGCTGGCGTGCCACACAGTACCGCGGTATCGTGACACACAATATACTGCCAGCATCAAAGTTAACATGCGAGAGAAGTGGGAGTTGGTATGGAACAACACTGGGATCCGAAGACGAAACAAAAGCAGGTGCGTAAACATCAGACCGGGTATGGAAATGCGCAACCTCGAGGGCCACAACGCCGCGCCACTGCGAGGGCCTCCGCGCCCCTGTGTAAATATACCGTTACAATGACACCGCTGTAACAGCGTGTCTGGGATCCGATGCCATTCTCGTGAACATATTCACAGCCCATTCTGCCACTCCCCGAGTGTCTTTATACCCCTCAGTCTGTCAACAGACAACGCAAAACAGGAAGCGTCTCGACTTAAGACTCCGTAACAGTTACTGGACGCCGGCTTATTTGCAAGGAAAGGAGGAGGGGGGGGGGGAAACCCCGTTCGGTCTGTTCCTGAAACTTAGTGAATTATGAGAGCAGATTGAATTATTGCGAGAGCACATTTGTCATCTCTGGTTCTGTGCCCGAAATCTGCCGGACCATATGATGGGCTTTTTTTTTTCCTTTCTTTTTTTTAAATTTTGTTTACTTCCTCTACAAACAGAGATACCAATCGGAGCCGTCTCAACGCACGTGTACTTCCAGCTATGGAATTTCGACTGGAACGAAGACCAAACGGGCGCAAAACCTGAACCCTTCCCATCCTCTCGCCGCCTTGCCGAACAACACCTGTGTGTGTGTGTGTGTGTGTGTGTGTGGGGCTCGGGTGAAATATTCAACAAAAAGCTCCCAGAACAAACACAAAGCTCAGAGAAAATTCACCGGGTTTGTTGTGTCCTATCTAGAGATTCTTAAAGGCCTCTGAATTTTTTTTCTCCTAAGCCGGTGTACTTGGGACGAGATAAGGAGGCGGTCGTGTCTTTTCCGGCGGATGCTGGTTTTCAGCGGGATTTCTCGGCCTACCTGACAAGCGGTAATAAGCGTAAACAACTAAGCCTAATAATAGGATAATGCTCCAGTCTCAGCGATAGCGCCTCCAGGTAACATTCAGACACACCGGCAACAATAGAGCCTCCTCCACAGCCTGTCAAACGCGACTCTATATCAGTGACCCCCCCCGGGCAGCTTACCGACCATGACCTGTTGCCTTCTCAAGACTTGTAATCCTCATTTGTGCACGTTTGCTACCAGGCAAAGGCAGCGTGATGATGTAGTTACACTAATATGTAAGTCAGACCCTTCTGCATTCAGGAATAACACGCTTCCCAACGAGGGCACACAGGCACACGGCGAGGCAATTTCAGCATTAACGCGTTGGAGCTCTTTGCAGGGTGACTTCAGGTCACGCGGGACGTGATATTACTTGAAAGCAATGACTGACCTGATAACGACAGACGGGCAAGCCTGCTTTTCAAAATAAAACAAATGGAAACAGTACAACATTTAAGATAATAAGACACTAATAAGGTAAGATAGCGGCGACACGGTGGCGCAGTGGTTAGCGCGGTCGCCTCACAGCAAGAAGGTCCTGGGTTCGAGCCCTGCGGTGGTGCAACCTTGGGGGTCGTCCCGGGTCGTCCTCTGTGTGGCGTTTGCATGTTCTCCCCATGTCTGCGTGGGTTTCCTCCGGGTGCTCCGGTTTCCTCCCACAGTCCAAAGACATGCAGGTCAGGTGAATCGGCCGTACTACATTGTCCCTAGGTGTGTGTGTGTGTGTGTGTGTGTGTCCAGGGTGTCTCCCCGCCTGCCGTCCAATGACTGCTGGGACAGGCTCCAGCATCCCCGCGACCCTGAGAGCAGGATAAGCGGTTCAGATAATGGATGGATGGATGGTAAGATAATATTTACTTGAACGGTACCCATAATTTTTCACTAAAGGTGAATACTTTCTATTGTGTTTGACAGGCCTACGAATACAAGTGCCATCATGAACTGTGACACGGTTTTGTCCTCGTGTCGAACCCATTATAACATATTTCACCATCTACTTTGCGTCTTTCTAATGCTGATTTGGATCACTTAAAGTTATATTAGTCTAGTATATCTATCGCCTTCCTCTGAGATAAATATAGTCCGTGTAGCATCGTTTTCATCTCCTTTGCAGTAGAATAACGGCTTGTGGGGTGCCCGCCTGGCGTGGTGGTCTATTCCGTTGCCCACCAACACAGGGATCGCCGGTTCGAATCCCCGCATTACCTCCGGCTCAGTCGGGCGTCCCTACAGACACAATTGGCCGAGTCTGCG
>NC_079211.1:142768084-142940584 GCF_029633865.1 Lampris incognitus
CCATGTAGCTTTGGATTGTTTTCCCCCCTTAATAATAAAAACCTTCGTATAAAAACTGCATTTTGTGTTTACTTGTGTTATCTTTGTCTAATATTTAAATTTGTTTGATGATCTGAAACATTTAAGTGTGACAAACATGCAAAAAAATAAGAAATCAGGAAGGGGGCAAACACTTTTTCACACCACTGTATATACATACATATATACATACATATATGCACACATATATATACATATATACATACACACACACACACACACACACACATATATATATATATAGTGTGTTGTTTTTTTTCCAAACGAGCCTCAGTCCCTCCCTCATTGGTTGTAATGTTCCTGATACTTTTCAAATGGTTCCTGTCCTCCCATTGGTTGCTGTGCACCACAACTAGGGGCATGGTGCGAGGCAACGTAGCATTTATTCGTTGTTTTTTTTTTCTTTGTTGTACAGCCAACTGGGCAGCTGATGAGTGCGCGATGCACAAAACAGGCTTGTACTGCTATGAATTAAAGTTTTTTTCCTATATCGATATTGATTTTATATATATATGTGTATATATATATATATATATATATATATATAGATATATGTACACACATCTTGATATCTGCTTACATATGCAAACATACCATGTTTAAGAATCCAACTGCAGTTCATTATGTTGAACTGTTCGGTAATGTAAAGTATAATATCAATCAAAAACCAGTTTCCATATGATACCCCCTAAGATATCTCAGACCTCATTTTGTGAGAAATTTTAGTTTTATAAACTTCAGTGGGAGTATATAGCATTGTATATGGGCATGATGGGTTGTGGAGTTGTGGTATGGCGTATGGTATAGTGTATGGGCATTATAGTATATAAGCAACATGGCATAATATATGGGCATAGGTTGTTTATCAACCATAACGAGACTCTGTATAGTAGCGACATACCTGTTGTGCATACATGCTGGTCTCCAATGTCCTGTTGTTGTTCCATTTATTTCTGTTTTTTTTCTTTTTGTGTGCGAGTAATGTCTGCAAGTGCTAGAAGCTGCTGTGAACCGGAGTCAAAGTCCTCGTGTGCATAGACTCGCTTGGCCAAGAAAGCTGATTCTGATCTGATTTAGAAATGTAGACAAGAAAATTGTGACTCACAATATGACAATATCTGAATTTCATCCTGAAACAATACCACTACAAGGTGATAAATGATAACATTGAATTATTGCACAGCCTTACACAAGTGAGGGGCAGCCGTCTACTTGGTTACACGTTGTGCATAGTGTCCGTGGGATCACAACCAGGTCCTAATAAGAGAACCGAGAGCAAAACGGAGCTGGTGGTAGGTGTAATGCCTCCACCGCAGTGCTTCAGCAGGCCATTACACGGGACAGGATGTGAAGGCCTTGGGTGTGCTCTGGAGGCGGGGGAGATTGAGCCTGCATCCTCTCGGGATTAACCTCCCACTGCCTGCTGTGATCGCAGCAAAATGCCCCACCGGGACTGCACCTCAGACGGCCGGCAGCCAGAACCTTCAGCTGTCAGAACCGCCGGTCCGTAGTGCTTTCGGAGGGGGCTGGAAGGGAAAGCCTCTCTTCCGCGCAACCTTCCGTTTGTTGGAGCGCCCATGAAACTCAATACCTCCCCGTGCTCACACGCTACGCAACACGATGCGCACGTTCGTAAAAGACACTTTTCTGTTGAACTGTCAAGCCGTAAAGTTCTGCGGGGACAGCGCGGCGACATGACTTTTCTGCTCTTCGCCGTCATCCAGCCGCAGCGTTTGCAACACAGAGGTACGGGTAAGAACAAAGGCGGCGAGAAGACCGACGTCTCCGAGGAGATAAACTACTGGCTTACCTCTGGGTGAACTCTGCTGGGGCTGAGAAGCCGAGAGATGTCTAATCGCTGCTCTCGTAGAGCTGCCTGGGCTATTGAGCCCGGCTCCGCTCGCTGATGACACCGCGGAGGGCGAGAGCGAGATAGTTGAGAGGGAGGGGAGGGAGGGAGGGAGGGAGAGGAGGCCCCACTGTGAGTTTACAAGTTCACGCTTTATCCCTGACCCAATACCAAACCAGTGTCGTCCGTGCAGCTGCCTATTAATATAACCCCACCGGTTTATCCTCGCTCTTCTTCCACCTCCTTCGGCTTCAGCGCGCGGAAACCCACCACCTTTTATTTAACGGTCAGCCGTGCTCGCCGCCCGACCCGGAGCGAAGCAGCGCATCGATCTCAAATCCCTGTTTAAGTAACAAAAACACTTGAACCCGCCTGGTAATTAACGGTTATCTGTGTTGTGATTAAGAGACGGCGATAGCTAAACAACCATCGACTGCGGCTTAGAGCAAGGTTGGAAAATCGATCTGTAAATAGAGAAAAATATCCTTTCTTATACAGCGAGCTGGAGAACTAAAGAGTTCAATGATGAGGAAATTAGCAGTGCATTTACAACCACAGAATACGTAGTATTTCTTTTTTTCGAACAAAGAGGATATATAATCGACCTTTATGTGCATTTGGAGAGCATAGATTGGATAAGATAAAGCAACAGAGTCCCATTAAGACTGGAGGAGAGCTGCGAAGGGACGGGCGGCTAGCGGCAGCCACGGCGGCAGGTTAACAGCGGTAAATGGCACTTGTTTTATCAGGGTCAGAAGATGAGGTTCATCCTGGCAGAGGGAGGTCAAAGGTCGACCAGGCGGTAGTAATTGAATCCCGACCGAAAAGCGGTGGAAGCGGCAGGCCCGCAGATGAGATGGAGGAAGAAGGGGGGCAGCGGTCACATTGTGGGGACCCCGACTGTGGCACTCACCCAAAGGTCAGCAACCTTGGCGGTTAAGAGGTCTTCACTGACATTAATAACAGCGCCCCCCCCCCCCCAAGCCTCCATCCCTTGCACACGGGCTTTGTAACCTCATTCTTCCTCCGCTATGACTATCTCGATAAAACCTACTTCACAAAGGGTGGCATGGCAATTTGCTAAAGAGGAAATAGATTTGAAAAAAAAAAATCCCCAACAGCTATTCTCACAAGTCTTACATGAGCATTTTACCTACAAACCTATTAAAAAAGGTCACTCAATTTTATTTCTTGTGTTTTCTTGAGGAAGCAATGATGGGAAATGATGGTTGTCTGGGTAGCGGTCTATTCCATTACCTACCAACACGGGGATCACTGGTTCGAATCCCCGCGTTACCTCCGGCTTGGTCGGGCGTCCCTACAGACACAATTGGCCGTGTCTGCGGGTGGGAAGCCGGATGTGGTTATGTGTCCTGGTCGCTGCACTAACCACCTCCTCTGGTCGGCCGGGGCGCCTGTCGGGGGGGGGGGGACTGGAGGGAATAGCGTGATCCTCCCGTGCGCTACAACCCCCTGGCGAAACTCCTCACTGTCAGGTGAAAAGAAGCAGCTGGCGACTCCACATGTATCGGAGGAGGCGTGTGGTAGTCTGCAGCCCTCCCCGGATCGGCAGAGGGGGTGGAGCAGAGAGCGGGACGGCTCGGAAGAGTCGTCGGGTAATTGGCCGGGTAAAATCGGGGAGAAAAAGGGGGGAAAAAATGAAGAAAAAAAAAAGTGGTGGGAAAACATTTGTGGAGAAATAATCAAGCCGCCTGATGTCCTGATGTATCTCAACCATCATCTCCTCACCATAGACCACACCAGAAAAGTCCCATAAAGGACATATGGAGTATACCTTCAGCACTGAATCTGAATTTTCTCGCTATGCTTCAACCATGATTTATCTCCTTTTCGAGACGCTCACAATACAGCCAGACCTGCCTTAACATGTTCTACTAAAACAATAGTCACAAACATGCCTTCTATCAAGTTGAAATGAATCTATTTTGCAGTTCTAGATATATTTTCCTTGTTACAGTCACGTCCTCAGATGTCATTCTGCTCCTATTCCATCCATCCATTATCCATTATCCGAACCGCTTATCCTGCTCTCGGGGATGCTGGAGCCTATCCCAGCAGTCACTGGGGTGGCAGGCAGGGAGACACCCTGGACAGGTCGCCAGGCCATCACACAGGGCCGACGCACACATACTCCCCCCCCCACACACACACATTCATACTTAGGGGCAATTTAGTATGGCCAATTCACCTGACCTACATGTCTTTGGACTGCGGGAGGAAACCGGAGCACCCAGAGGAAACCCATGCAGACACGGGGAGAAGATGCAAACTCCACACAGAGGACGACCTGGGATCACCCCCCAAGGTTGGACTACCCCGGGGCTTGAACCTGGGACCTTCTTGCTGTGAAGCGACCGCGCTAACCACTGCGCCACCGTGCCGCCAATAGCTGCTCCTGTTCAGAACACTGAATAAACATACACGAGTACATATGAAATAAATGCTCATTTTTGAAAATGAAGTACACCATGGTTTGTGACTGGTAAGACGATCGCCACATTGGGTTGTGTTGATGCTCAGCTAGAAGATTCGTCTTAGGGGTAGGTGTCTCAATACTCAAGTGATTGGTTTATGTCGATTTAACAATAAGTATTAATTCTAAATTTTGACAATATCAGTCTCCAGCGTGTAACACATTCCACACCCGCCTGGCTGAAGTCACACTGCAAGCTGCGAAGCCGCTCGATGCTTCCGTCTCCATTCGCTTCCAGTGAGAGGTTGCTAACCACTTGTGCAGACATGACAGCCAATGTGGCATCATCCCACAGCATCATATTTTAGTTTCCTAGAGTGGAGAGGCGAGGGTGCCGATGGTTCCCGGAAGCATTTTTCTTTTCTTTTTTTTAACCCCCCCCCCCTTTCCTCCTAAATTGTATCTGGCCAATTACCCCACTTTTCCGAGCCATCCCGGTCACTGCTCCACCCCCTCTGCCGATCCGGGGAGGGCTGCAGACTACCACATCCCTTCTCTGATACATGTGGAGTTGCCAGCCACCGGGGTTGGGTATGTGCAGGACACATACCCAACCCCGGCTTCCCACCCGCAGACACGGCCAATTGTGTCCGTAGGGACGCCCGACCAAGCTGGAGGTAACGCGGGGATTCGACCCGGTGATCCCTGGTTAGTAGGCAACTGAATAGACTGCTGCGCTACCCGGACGACCCTGGAAGCATTTTTCGTTAGAAATTTTGCTTTTAACAATTACCACCAGGGCCGCCAATAAGGGGGGAGGGGCTTTCTGGGGCCCAGCCACTGCGGGGGGGGGGGGGCCATGGAGGCCAGCAAAAATCATGTTCACCCTATCTATAAGCAAGGATAATGGCAATACTTGCCATTGAATGTTACAGACATTATAAAGGGCTTTGCATCCAGTAAGACGAGGAAGACGACCGTATAGGAGGCAAAGGTGAAGCCATAAGGGAAGAAATTGCATTTTCTACTAAGAAATGTGAGGTTTAAGTGTAGCGGAGCTTTGTTGACCTTGGTGTCTTCAAGTGTGTCAAAGAGTTCAATTATTGTGTCTGTGCGTGTGCGTGTTCGTGTGTGCCTATGCCTATGTCTATGTAGCCTCCATTACTAAGCAAGTCTCTCTCAGTATACATGTATGAGTAAGGCTGGGGGGGGGGGGGCATTCACTGGACCTTTTCAGAGGCCCAGCCATTTCTATGGCCAGGCATGATAACCACAAAACAACACAGACATGCGGGATTCTCTTGGATTGAGTGATATTACAGGGTTATTTCAAGGCCATTGGTTATAAAGGTTTCAATCTTGTTTCCGAGAAATCCCATTTTTTAGTCTGTTCGATACAAAATGATCAAAAAGATCATAATTAAACATCCTCGCTTGTACCACTCACAAACCAAGTTCAGCGCTGTCATATCATGCACAAGCCTACAGAGATTGACAGTGGACACAATGGTTTAGTATAGAGCCTGACAAGGAAACGGGATTTTCACATCCTGATCCCCATGACTCAGTTAAAAAAACATCCCCTCCCAGGTTTGATAGCAGAACTGACTCTCGTCCTGCAGGAATTCCAGATGTCACGTTATCCGCAGGATTCCTGACGTGAAGCTCTAGTTTAGACAGAATTATTCGTGGATACGTCTGTCCGGACCAGACGGGCATTGACTTTGTCAAGGTGGGGTGAATTTTCTGCGCGTCATGATGAGCGCAAAACTCCTTGATTCGCATCAACAGCAGCACAGCACACACAACCCGCAGAGCAGGAACCACTGTACTCCTTCAGCACAGTTATCAAACTACCCAGCAACGTCAAGATTGGCCAGACAGACTCAAGTCTCCCAGGACCATCTGCACGACAACACTATCTCAGCCAATCCAGATACCTGCCTGGTGGGTTAATATGACTAAAGCAGCGGTTCCCATCAGACCTGCAGAACCTAAAATCAATTATTTGGCACAATAGCTACCCAACAATATTGGCAAGCACTACAAGAAGCTCATCCTTAGCTATTAATTCAGCCTACCTCGATTGCATTGTATATTGACTGCAAGGCAATATTAACAGTTTCTGAATCTAAACTTGAATCTGTATTTGGGCAGCACGGTGGCCCAGTGGTTAGCACTGTTGCCTCACAGCAAGAAGGCCCTGGGTTCGAACCCCGTGCCTTCCCAGGTCCTTTCTGTGTAGAGTTTGCATGTTCTCCCCATGTCTGTGTGGGTTTCCTCCGAGTGCTCCGGTTTCCTCCGACCATCAAAAAGACATGCATGTTAGGGTTAATACTCCTGTCTGTGCCCCTGACCAAGGCAGTGGAAATAAGAACTGGAGTTGGTCCCCGGGCGCTGCACGCTAGCTGCCAACTGCACCTAACTACACAGCTAGGATGGGTTAAACGCAGAGATTGAATTTGGTTTTATGTATGTACAATGACAAATAAAGTGTATTCTATTCTATTCTATCAACTTCAACAGCCACATATTGATGCTTTTTCTGATGAAGTTTTTCAGATCTTCAGTTGTGGATGGAATTGGTTTAACAGTTTATCTGAGCCAGCCGAGTGCCAAAATGGACACCAAACTTGCACTACGCTAGCGGATCCGTATTAACGTAGCCCAAGATGCGTCAGCAGAAGGCAGGTTCCTTTCGAGCCATGAAATTGCCAAACAGACCCAGATGAGAATAATGTCACCTTACGCTTGAGGAAACTGCCAATCAGCCTGCGTTTGCACCTCGGCCGGTTCTGCAGCAGCACAAAAATAGAGCCGTATGAGTCAGTTCTGCTGATGTAGAGGACGCATACCGTGTCCGGAATCATCCCCTCGTTCACTCATTCACTATTCCATACATACGAAACACTCAACAGGGTACTCTGAAGGGAGGAATGGACTCGGTGAGTCCATGACTTAAAAAAAAAAAAATAGTCCAAGACTTGCCGCAAGTTGGTTTATATGGAAATTAGCCTGCTACAACAGTCACAGTTCTTTGCAATGGCAGCAGTTGAAATAAAAATGGCCGCCGCTGGGGCATCCAGGTAGTGTAGCGGTCTATTCCGTTGCCTACCAACACGGGGATCGCCGGTTCGAATCCCCGTGTTACCTCCGGCTTGGTCGGGCGTCCCTACAGACACAACTGGCCGTGTCTGCGGATGGGAAGACGGATGTGGGTATGTGTCCTGGTCACTGCATTAGCGCCTCCTCTGGTCGGCCGGGGCGCCTGGGGGGGGGGGGGGATAGCGTGATCCTCCCAAGTGCTACGTCCCCCTGGCCAAACTCCTCACTGTCAGGTGAAAAGAAGTGGCTGGCAACTCCACATGCAGCCCTCCCGGATCGGCAGAGGAGGTGGAGCAGCGACCGGGACAGCTCGGAAGAGTGGGGTAATTGGCCGGATCCTATTGGGGAGAAAAAAAAGGGGGGGGCAGGGGAGGCCGCTGCTCTGACCATCCTGCTATGTTGATCTGAATGGGAACATCCGTTGTACCCGTTCAATTTCTGTGAATGCGTTATTGCATTTTTTAGCGTAACTCAGTGTACATGCGTTGGACACCACGTTTCCAGTTGCATTGGGGGTATTTTCGAGGGCATGATACAGTGAATTAATTTTACAGTTACAATTCAAGTAAACAAAATGGAGGAAGGTAAATATAGGGAGCGATTTCTGACTGCTACAGACAAGAGAAACACAGTGTGGTGGAAAGTGCCGGAAACTGTTGGCATTTCTGGTACGTGGAAATGATGTACAGAAAAATCTTGTCCACATGCCACGAATATCGCTCTTATCTTGGTAAGCTGTTCATCTTATGTAGATAATTTGCACATTTAATTTAATATGACCGGGCGTTAAAATACGCAACAGTCTATCGGCAAGACGAAAAGTCCACAGACGGCAGACGGTAGCAGGCGGTTATTGTTTCACTAACAGTACTTTCTCTGTTTTGGTCAATAGAAATGATGCGGTAATTTTCTGAGATTTTGTGGTTCTTCTCTTTCGCTGCGGTATCAAAAATGGTATCAAATATTGAACGTTTTACTAGTATTGCATCAAAATTTCTCAACTTTTATACTGTGACAATCTCAAGTCTGGACAACTCTAAATCCCTCCATCCATTATCCAAACCGCTTATCCTGCTCTCAGGCTTGCGGGGATGCTGGAGCCTATCCCAGCAGTCATTTGGCGGCAGGCGGGGAGACACTCTGGACAGGCCACCAGGCTGTCACAGGGCTCAAAAATGTTTTAATGAGGTCCAGGTTAAAAATATGTACCTACCCTTAAATGAGACAGCAAGAACCACAGCCATGATGTTGTGTGATCTACTTGGGTCAAGGTAGATGCAGTAGACCGCTTCTCGTATTCGTGTGGACCGTTGCCGGGGAATCAACGGCTGAACCCTCAGGTGAACTGTTTTCACCCAGTAATGACCTAGTTACCATCTTTGTCTCTCCACCGCCTGCAGCCCCAACCACACAGTGATGTTGGTGGAGATGTATACGTACTACAACCACTTAGAGCATTCTGTCTGTGACCTCCTGGAGCCTATCCACATCGCCCTCTGCCTCTCAGAGCACCCGCTGTCTTGCTGTAAGCAAATATAGCTGAAGACTTGAGGAGAAAACCTGACATTCACCATGACAGACCAGTAAAAAAAAGCAAGAGATACTTTCTATTAAAAATGCACATATCGGGCGTCCAGGTAGCGCAGCGGTCTATTCGGTTGCCTACCAACACGGGGATCTCCGGTTCGAATCCCCATGTTACCGTCGGCTTGGTCAGACACAATTGGCTGTGTCTGCGGGTGGGAATCCGGATGTGGGTATGTGTCCTGGTCGCTGCACTAGCCTGTTCGGGGTGGGGGGGGACTGGGGGGAATAGCGTGGTCCTCCCAAACACTACGTCCCCCTGATGAAACTCCTCACTGTCAGGTGAAAAGAAGGGGCTGGCGACTCCTCATGTATGGGAGGAGGCATGTGGTGGTCTGCAGCCCTCCCCGGATCGGCGGAGGGGGTGGAACAGTGACCCGGATGGCTTGGAAGAGTGGGGCAATTGGCCGGAAACAATTGGGGAGAAAAAGGGGGGGGGGATCCCCTCCCCTCTCCCTCCCAAAAAAATGCATATATCCACAATGTATGGGCATATTTAGAGTCACCAAGTCAAAGTAAACAGATGCGTGCTGTAAATGTAGCCCGCTTGATGCCTTGTAAAACTGCACTACTCTCAGTTGCCGTATTTAGAACAGACATCTGTTTGTCCACGTTTCAGTTCTTGACCACAGAAACCCCCAAACCTCTGCGCACCTCAGCGCTCTCAAACCCCCAAAACTCGACAGATTTTTTTTTTCCCCCCAACGCTCGCATCTTGGAAACATCTAGAGAATCACGGGTATCACCTGTCATCCAGATACTCCAAATTAATGATGCACGTGAAGGACACGCAAAGTATTCGCACAAGAGTACTCCTCGGTGTGGCGTAATCCATCTTTAACAGCAGAGACTGCCCACCACAGTTTCTCCAAAACCAGCCTATTTTTAACTCAGCCTGCCGCCCACATAGGAGTAGCGTGCGAGGATGCTTATAAATCCACACTTGGAGGAGCCAAATGGTCAAAGGGAAGTCACATGTGGACAGAAATGCATGTGCAAGGCCTAAATGCAACAAAGCCGCTGGGCCCCTCGCTAAGTAGCCAAGCACAGGAGTAGTAGCTGTGAGGAGGCAGGAGTTCAAGAGGAACCACAGCGGAATATAAAACACACGATTACATAATGGCATTACCACTCTTCTGTTTGAACACACATCTATCAAAACGCTCATATTTCAACACACGCAACAGCAGGACAATATCACAATTATCGTAATTACGGCATATTTAAAACGTGAATAAGCATCGAATCAAGCGCAAAGTAAACCATCCATCTTTCTTTGCACCTTTTATTTCCACTCGTTAAGGTTTGTGATTTCTCGACAATTGAGACTTGTCCTCCTCGATACTTGCACTCTCAGGTACAGTTTGTCCTAATTCGGCCTTTCGGAGTACGAAAAAACAGCTCTACGATAAATCCTGGAAGTGTTTAAATGAAGTCTACCCTCAACCGGGTTTGCGGGTCTCCCGATTTCCCCGGTGCAGTTCGGAGCTACTATGAAGCCACAGCCAACAGTACGCCGGTTCACAGTCTGATTGAAGCTGGAGGGAGGTGATGGAATTAGCAGCAGCCTAGGGAACCATTTCTGCATTTCTCTCAATGTTAAAGACTTCTTTCACCACTCCGTGCTTGCAAACACAGGCGTGCTCGCGTTAAGCTTATTAGTCACCCTGGATGCGATCTTACGAGCCGGAGCTTTCAGCACTTTCTAGTGGTAGGTTTACACACATACACCTACTCACTGCTGGGAAAGCGTTCCTGCAAATGCACACACTCACGCACGGTAACTACAATTAACAGGTGCTCTTCAGCATCAGGCAGCCCGGCACCGGCACATCCAGGACCTCGGAACCAGCCTGTGCTAAATGAGGCAAATGGGCAGGTTTATGATATGTTGTTGAGCTGCAGAGGGAGTGCGACATAGTCAAGCAGGGTAAATTAGAGCGCTGGGCTAATATCCATAATTATTGTCTGGAATTATATGCATGGAAAGGTACCGATATGCCATTTTACTGCCAAAACACTATATACATACATACATACATACATACATACATACATACATACATACATACATACATACATACATACATACATACATATATATATATATATATGTGTGTGTGTGTATATATATATATGTGTGTGTGTGTGTACATATATGTATATATGTGTGTATATATATATATATACATATATGTGTATACACACATATATATATATACATATATATATACATATATGTGTATACACACACACACACACACACACACATATATATATACATATATGTGTATACACACACACACACACACACACATATATATATATATATAAAACCGCCCAATGACTGCTGGGATAGGCTCCAGTATCCCCGCGACCCTGAGAGCAGGATAAGCAGTTCAGAAAATGGAATGGATATGTATATATATATATATGTATGTATAAAATCACACACTGTGAGTGAGTGAGGCTGTTTTGGACTGTGCATGTGTGTTACTGGAAACAACTGAAGTCACAAAGTGTGAGACATTAGACAACCTAACCCCAATAGCCTAACGAAAATTAAACACGGCTTTAGAAATCTAGCAGATATTTAACCCCTTAGGGAATTGGGATTTTATTGCGACACCCGACGGCGGCGGCGTTTCTATGGAAACCCCATTTTTTTTGTCAGATGATAGGAGGTTGAGAAGTTCAACGCATCGTTCACTTTCCTCGCACACACTGTCATTACGGCATACCTGTTGCGACACTGTGCGGCACAGTTTTACAGACTCCAGCTGGCACCTCCCTTATACACGCTCAGTAAAGGGCTCACGTTGACAACGCATCGACATTTTCAAGATAGGGGGGATGCATGCAGCCGTGAGGAGAGCTTACTCGGCGCCACTCTGACGCTCTTTCCTATTTGGCCATCAGAGCTTTCAAAGGTGTCAGTGCTGTTCACAGGCACTGTGTGTTTCACCAGCCAAGATGGCTTCCACATTTCTTCTATCATGATTAATTATGGTTTCTGATGGTAGTACAGCGAGAAAGTGTAAATTATTCCCACATTTTCTTGTGCCCTCCGTTCAGTCACTTCTGTGTAGGAAGATGCTATTGACGCCATCCATGGACGGCGACCAAAAGGCTTCTGCACGGGGTGGCAGGCTCTAGTGCTTATTAGGGGGTGGCGGTGTTGGTGGGGAGGGGGGGGCACTTGGAGTGTGGGCTGAACCTAGTCCAGACTGCCAGTTGACAGGGCCGGATTTTCCAGTATAGAAGACTCTTGTTTCAGTGGGCGAAGCTGGGTGTTGGGAGACTGGGAGAGCGAGGACTGCCCAAGGCTTGGAAGCTTGAAAGAGAATATTTCAAACAGACATGCACCGTCTGTGTTCCAGTATCACCAGCCCACCCGTCTGACAATCGGGGGGGAGGAGGAGGAGGGGGGGGGGCAATGTCATCACACAGTCTCTGAGTAATTCAGAAAGTCATCGCACCTTAAAGAATGTGGCAACCTCAGACGTCAGTGCCCTCCGAGATCTAACCAACGATCAACGCCACACAACGTAAGGTACGGGAGAAAGTAGAGAAAAAGCTTACCCACTGGGAAAAAAACAAAAAACAAAGATAAGAAGTAGGTTATCCGCGCAGCGCTTAGCGAAAATTCAAATTGCAATATTGAGCTCCCTTTTGAATCTTTAAAGAAATGTGCAATATGCCTTCAAAAAAAACAAAAAACAAAACTGTTAGACTACGCACGCCGAGCCAAAATCCTTAAGTTTGGAGACTGGCCGAAATAAAAACCCTTTCCCGTTTAGTCAACGTTCACATATTTAGCGCTGTCAGAGAGGACATCGCCCAGAATGGCTCTGATATCATAATGCAGAAACTGTTATCAGAGGAGGTGCAGGTTTATGGTTCAAGGGCTTGTCCATTCATCGAGAACAAGCTCAGCCTCTCTGCCTGACACACTGATAAAGACGGCACAAATGAAACCAGCTCCGCAGCTCCATCGCTGCCTCTCCCCAGGGGAATAATATATCACCCATCTGAATGCGCCGCGTATTGAATCATTTCCAGCGCTGATGATTCATTTGAATAAATCGGCTACTTTTCCACTTTGCCAACTTAAATTGACGGCGGAATAAGGGGCGAGTGAAGCGAGATTGTTCGACGTGGGGAAGAGACAGGTGTAACGGCGCGCTGTGGAATTGTTCGGGGCTAATCCCCTTTCAAGCCACAATTAATGACTGCAGCAATAATCTTCACGTGCGTGTTGCTTCCGCGGTGACAGTTAACCATAACCTGCCAAACTCTCTTAGACCAAATCCAGGAGGAAATGTAGCTGCAGGCAGATAGGATCTTATCCTGGATTTGCATAGATAAATGCACGGCAAATAATTCCAAGAGATCCGGACGGCAGGGGTAGTTTTGACTGGAGGTGTGCTCTCTCGACTATTTCTTGTCCGGTTCTATTGACAAGACCGGCTCGTGGGAGAGAAAGGAGCCCACTTGTTATCGGGCTCAACTCTCTTAACAGGCGCACTGGGGGGGGGGGGGGGGGGGAGGACGTACTTTGAACGTGGACGCTTCCCGAGCAAAAAGTTTGCGCGTCTTCACAACACAAAAGCTGCGGATACACAGGAACAGCCTATCGGCAAATAGGGAAAAAAAAAAAAAAATCGGCAGCTTGTGCAATGAAAGGGTTATATCCGCATTCAGGCTAAAAGACATACTCTAACATATACAGACACAAATCCTGTTGAGTCGAGCCGAGCAGAGATACCCTACCAGCCCTCGAAGGCACAATTAGGATTTCACGGGGGGAAGAAATCTACATTCCTGCACACATGAAAAAAAAAAAAAAAGTCCTTTCTCTCCCTCTCTCTCTACAACAATATCAACTTTTTTTTTTTTTTTTTTTTTTTTTTTTTTTTACTCAAGGAAGAACCTGAAGCACCACTCGATAGGATTTGGACAAAGAAACAAAAACAAAGCCAGAAAAAAAAAAATCTAAATTTAAGCTGCAGTTGTTCAAGAAAAGATTCATGGTTGAGGAAAATCCAGTCCTAAGCCTCCCAGTTCCAATCAATTTCTCCCATTCTGTTTAATATGAAAAGAAGCAAACACTCGTATTTTGTTTGAAGTGCCTTTTTATACGGAACCGCACTATGCTGAACATTTTATTTTATTTTTTTGTATGAACGGCCACAATCTGTGAATCGCTGCGGCAAATCCCACACTCTCGAGCCAGTTCAGGGAGGTCAATGGCGTGGCGGTTTGCATAGACAAAACACGACTGGAAAAAAAAAGAAAAAAGCAATCGACATCACTTAGCATATTTTACAATATGTGGGGACATTTACGGGTATATGCTGTGGTTAAAGCGTGGTTACAGAGGTGCGCCTGAGCGTTAATGTTAAAGGGAATGTGTCGACTTGCGGCGGCCCTGAAGCACAGCGTGGTAGTGATCGGGGTGGTAGTGATCGGGGTGGTAGTGATCGGGGTGGTAGTGGTCGGGGTGGTAGTGATCGGGGTGGTAGTGATCGGGGTGGTAATGGTCGGGGTGGTAGTGATCGGGGTGGTAGTGATCGGGGTGGTAGTGGTCGGGGTGGTAGTGATCGGGGTGGTAGTGGTCGGGGTGGTAGTGGTCGGGGTGGTAGTGGTCGGGGTGGTAGTGGTCGGGGTGGTAGTGATCGGGGTGGTAGTGGTCGGGGTGGTAGTGATCGGGGTGGTAGTGGTCGGGGTGGTAGTGGTCGGGGTGGTAGTGGTCGGGGTGGTAGTGATCGGGGTGGTAGTGGTCGGGGTGGTAGTGGTCGGGGTGGTAGTGGTCGGGGTGGTAGTGGTCGGGGTGGTAGTGATCGGGGTGGTAGTGATCGGGGTGGTAGTGGTCGGGGTGGTAGTGGTCGGGGTGGTAGTGATCGGGGTGGTAGTGATCGGGGTGGTAGTGGTCGGGGTGGTAGTGATCGGGTAGTGATCGGGGTGGTAGTGATCGGGGTGGTAGTGGTCGGGGTGGTAGTGGTCGGGGTGGTAGTGGTCGGGGTGGTAGTGGTCGGGGTGGTAGTGGTCGGGGTGGTAGTGATCGGGGTGGTAGTGATCGGGGTGGTAGTGGTCGGGGTGGTAGTGGTCGGGGTGGTAGTGGTCGGGGTGGTAGTGATCGGGGTGGTAATGATCGGGGTGGTAGTGGTCGGGGTGGTAGTGGTCGGGGTGGTAGTGGTCGGGGTGGTAGTGGTCGGGGTGGTAGTGATCGGGGTGGTAGTGGTCGGGGTGGTAGTGGTCGGGGTGGTAGTGATCGGGGTGGTAGTGATCGGGGTGGTAGTGGTCGGGGTGGTAGTGATCGGGGTGGTAGTGATTGGGGTGGTAGTGATCGGGGTGGTAGTGATCGGGGTGGTAGTGGTCAGGGTGGTAGTGATCGAAACAAAGCAGGCGGTTTACAGTCTGCCCATACCCAAGATTTATGCTCGCGCTCGCAGTCCACAATGAACTATGCAGCGCTCTCTGCAAACTTGGGACCCCAAGGTGGGGTCATGAGATGATTACAGTGGGTCATAACATGATGCTTTATGGGGTGTGAATAACAATATTTTGATTTTTTATTTTGAGATACTTTGTTGAGCCTCGTGGGGAAATCCTCTCTCTGCATTTAACCCATCCTAGCTGTGTAGCTAGGAGCAGTGGGCAGCCGCCGTGCAGCACCCGGGGACCAACTCCAGATCGTCTTTCCATCGCCTCGGTCAGGAGCAGACAGTAGTACTAACCCTCGCATGCTTTTCGATGGTGGGGGAAACCGGAGCACCCGGAGAAAACCCACCGCAGACACGGGGAGAACATGCAAACTCCACACAGAGGATGACCTGGGATCCCCCCCCCCCCCAAGGTTTGACACCCTCGGGGTTCGAACCCAGGACCTTCTTGCTGTGAGGCAACGGTGCTAACCACTGCACCACCGTGCCGCCAAATTTCTATTACATTATTATAATTATGTCTATTAATTTCTATTATAGAATGAGGTCATAGCTCTATTCTTTCTACTAAATGCCTTTCTGTCATGAAATTATTTTTACATTAGCATGAAACTGGGAAATAATCTTCATTTGGCGTCACAGGTCACTATTCCACTGGTGCTCGCCTGTGTCAGAAGAGTCACTGCATTTATAAGGAGTGCAAACCAAAAAAAAAAAAAAAGAGAGAAACATGTCTGTATACTGATATTCAGTACAAACCTTAAAAGGACATGTGTCTTCACTAACAAAATGTATATGTCAGCACCATCACACAACCTATGACACACACTGCCATTTGCAGTAACAGCAGGAAGGTTCAGTGACACACCAAAGAGCTGAATTTGAATGGCGATGTCAGAGAAAGTGAAAACAAAATGAATTCCATGTTCTATTTTCCATTGAGTTAAGACATGTGGTTCATGGATCATGACAAATTATTATTGTTTTCCTTGGTTATATATTTATGTAAGAATTTAGGAATATGTTGTTAATTTGCTGTTAGTGATTTTTTTTTGTTGCTTAGTTTGGATATATGTGTTTAGTTTGGATATGTGTTCTTAGTTTGTATATATGTGTTCTAAGTTTGTATATATGTGTTCTTAGTTTGTATATATGTGTTCTTAGTTTGTATATATGTGTTCTTAGTTTGTATATATGTGTTCTTAGTTTGATATATGTGTTCTTAGTTTGTGTATATGTGTTCTTAGTTTGATATATGTGTTCTTAGTTTGGATGTGTTCTAGTTAGGACAACTATGTTCTTAGCTTGGATATATGTGTTCTTAGTTTGGATATATGTGTTCTTAGTGTGGATATATGTGTTCTAGTTTGGATATATGTGTTCTTAGTTTGGATCTATGTGTTCTACTTTGGATATATGTGTTCTAGTTTGGATATGTGTTCTTAGTGTGGATATGTGTGTTCTAGTTTGGATATATGTGTTCTAGTTTGGATCTATGTGTTCTACTTTGGATATGTGTGTTCTTAGTGTGGATATGTGTGTTCTAGTTTGGATGTATGTGTTCTAGTTTGGATCTATGTGTTCTACTTTGGATATATGTGTTCTAGTTTTGATATATGTGTTCTTAGTTTGGATATGTGTTCTAGTTTGGATATACACTCACCGGCCACTTTATTAGGTACACCTTGCTAGTACCGGGTTGGACCCCCTTTTGCCTTCAGAACTGCCTTAATCCTTCGTGGCATAGATTCAACAAGGTACTGGAAACATTCCTCAGAGAGTTTGGTCCATATTGACATGATAGCATCACGCAGTTGCTGCAGATTTGTCGGCTGCACATCCATGATGCGAATCTCCCGGTCCACCACATCCCAAAGGTGCTCTATTGGATTGAGATCTGGTGACTGTGGAGGCCATTTGAGTACAGTGAACTCATTGTCATGTTCAAGAAACCAGTCTGAGGTGATTCGAGCTTTATGACATGGCGCGTTATCCTGCTGGAAGTAGCCATCAGAAGATGGGAACACTGTGGTCATAAAGGGATGGACATGGTCAGCAACAATACTCAGGTAGGCTGTGGTGTTGACACGATGCTCAATTGGTACTGAGGGGCCCAAAGTGTGCCAAGAAAATATCCCCCACACCATTACACCACCACCACCAGCCTGAACCGTTGATACAAGGCAGGATGGATCCATGCTTTCATGTTGTTGACGCCAAATTCTGACCCTACCATCCAAATGTCGCAGCAGAAATCGAGACTCATCAGACCAGGCAACGTTTTTCCAATCTTCTATTGTCCAATTTTGGTGAGCCTGTGCGAATTGTAGCCTCAGTTTCCTGTTCTTAGCTGACAGGAGTGGCACCCGGTGTGGTCTTCTGCTGCTGTAGCCCATCTGCCTCAAGGTTCGACGTGTTGTGCGTTCAGAGATGCTCTTCTGCATACCTCGGTTGTAATGAGTGGTTATTTGAGTTACTGTTGCCTTTCTATCAGCTCGAACCGGTCTGGCCATTCTCCTCTGACCTCTGGCATCAACAAGGCATTTTCGCCCACAGAACTGTCGCTCACTGGATATTTTCTCTTTTTCGGACCATTCTCTGTAAACCCTAGAGATGGTTGTGCGTGAAAATCCCAGTAGATCAGCAGTTTCTGAAATACTCAGACCAGCCCGTCTGGCACCAACAACCATGCCACGTTCAAAGTCACTTAAATCACCTTTCTTCCCCATTCTGATGCTCGGTTTGAACTGCAGCAGATCGTCTTGACCATGTCTACATGCCTAAATGCATTGAGTTGCTGCCATGTGACTGGCTGATTAGAAATTTGCATTAACGAGCAGTTGGACAGGTGTGCCTAATAAAGTGGCCGGTGAGTGTATGTGTTCTAGTTTGTGTGTATGTGTTCTAGTTTGTATATATGTGTTCTTAGTTTGTATATATGTGTTCTTAGTTTGTATGTATGTGTTCTTAGTTTGGATGTGTTCTAGTTAGGACAACTGTGTTCTTAGCTTGGATCTATGTGTTCTACTTTGGATATATGTGTTCTAGTTTGGATATATGTGTTCTTAGTGTGGATATATGTGTTCTAGTTTGGATATATGTGTTCTTAGTTTGGATATGTGTTCTAGTTTGGATATATGTGTTCTTAGTCTGGATATGTGTGTTCTAGTTTGGATATGTGTTCTAGTTTGGATATATGTGTTCTTAGTTTGGATATATGTGTTCTACTT
Source organism: Lampris incognitus (assembly GCF_029633865.1). Classification (NCBI taxonomy): domain Eukaryota; kingdom Metazoa; phylum Chordata; class Actinopteri; order Lampriformes; family Lampridae; genus Lampris; species Lampris incognitus. The sequence goes on from NC_079211.1 coordinate 142,786,772, forward strand.
TGGATATATGTGTTCTAGTTTGGATATATGTGTTCTTAGTGTGGATATGTGTGTTCTAGTTTGGATATACGTGTTCTAGTTTCAATATATGTGTTCTTAGTTTGGATATACACTACCGTTCAAAAGTTTGGGATCACCCAAACAATTTTGTGTTTTCCATGAAAAGTCACACTTATTCACCACCATATGTTGTGAAATGAATAGAAAATAGAGTCAAGACATTGACAAGGTTAGAAATAATGATTTGTATTTGAAATAAGATTTTTTTTACATCAAACTTTGCTTTCGTCAAAGAATCCTCCATTTGCAGCAATTACAGCATTGCAGACCTTTGGCATTCTAGCTGTTAATTTGTTGAGGTAATCTGGAGAAATTGCACCCCACGCTTCCAGAAGCAGCTCCCACAAGTTGGATTGGTTGGATGGGCACTTCTTTGAGCAGATTGAGTTTCTGGAGCATCACATTTGTGGGGTCAATTTAACGCTCAAAATGGCCAGAAAAAGAGAACTTTCATCTGAAACTCGACAGTCTATTCTTGTTCTTAGAAATGAAGGCTATTCCATGCGAGAAATTGCTAAGAAATTGAAGATTTCCTACACCGGTGTGTACTACTCCCTTCAGAGGACAGCACAAACAGGCTCTAACCAGAGTAGAAAAAGAAGTGGGAGGCCGCGTTGCACAACTGAGCAAGAAGATAAGTACATTAGAGTCTCTAGTTTGAGAAACAGACGCCTCACAGGTCCCCAACTGGCATCTTCATTAAATAGTACCTGTTAGAGCCTGTTTGTGCTGTCCTCTGAAGGGAGTAGTACACACCGGTGTAGGAAATCTTCAATTTCTTAGCAATTTCTCACATGGAATAGCCTTCATTTCTAAGAACAAGAATAGACTGTCGAGTTTCAGATGAAAGTTCTCTTTTTCTGGCCATTTTGAGCGTTTAATTGACCCCACAAATGTGATGCTCCAGAAACTCAATCTGCTCAAAGAAGTGCCCATCCAACCAATCCAACTTGTGGGAGCTGCTTCTGGAAGCGTGGGGTGCAATTTCTCCAGATTACCTCAACAAATTAACAGCTAGAATGCCAAAGGTCTGCAATGCTGTAATTGCTGCAAATGGAGGATTCTTTGACGAAAGCAAAGTTTGATGTAAAAAAAATCTTATTTCAAATACAAATCATTATTTCTAACCTTGTCAATGTCTTGACTCTATTTTCTATTCATTTCACAACATATGGTGGTGAATAAGTGTGACTTTTCATGGAAAACACAAAATTGTTTGGGTGATCCCAAACTTTTGAACGGTAGTGTATGTGTTCAAGTTTGGATATATGTGTTCTAGTTTGGATATATGTGTGTTCTTAGTTTGGATATACTATGTGTTCTTAGTTAGGATATGTGTGTTCTAGTTTGGATATGTGTGTTCTTGTAGTTTTTGGATGCGTTTTTGTCTTTGTGTTGCACTGCTGTGGGCTGGGGGCAAGTACATGAAGTCAAATAACAAAGTGTTCCTGATTCCTGATTGATACTCAGTGTGACATGATGTATAGATCATGAAATAGGATCTCAGCACCGCTGTAGAATTATAATCGAGGGGACATGTGTGCTCTTTGATGACACTTCTGATATCACGTACCGCCACTGTAATGTACTGATGATTCCAAGGCCTCAACTTTGGACAAACACGCTGTAGCACAAAATTGTAGGCCACAAGCAAGCCAACTATCAACTGCACTGTGCTAAGACGTTAACGCAAGTCAAAGCATGGCATGTTGCACTTTGGGGCTGAAATGCTACTCACAAAAACACATAAATACTCTGTTTGAGGCTTAGAAACCAGAAAGCAGTGCACAAATATGCATTGTGTGCAAGTGCGCTACAGCATTTCTGTTTTGGCTTGTCGGAGTGATTGCTTCCTTAATTGGCAAATATAACAATCCTTATCACAAAACTGTCCCGTCTGACAGACAATAAACTTCAAGTATCCATGAAAAAAACAACTAAAAAGCCAATTAACGGATATAATTTCTTATTATATTTCTTATCCCCATTCCAAACAAATGCAAATGTAAAAACTTCCGTGGACATAATATAATTACTGTGTTTCAGATGACATAGTTTTCACATCTCTTACTCAAAAATATAATGTAATGTCGTAAAATGTCTGTGCCATGACTGCATTTGCCGTGATGGTATCAGCTCTGCTTTAACTGTGATAGACATGAAGCTAATTACAACGATGAAAATGAATAGATTCATGCTTCAGCTGCAATGAATGTCCCCCAATTTAAACCTACATTTCCGCTGATGAGACCCGGCAAAGTCTATACCCCGAAGCGCATCCAGAGAGCGTCATGCCAAAGAGGGGCGTCGGAAGTTCTCGAGTTTGACCGAGACCTTTCAGACGCCCAGTTCGTGAAGTGGTGATTTCAAGAAAACACATTGAAACCGTCGCTTCCGATTCCCGCGTTGATTTGCGCCCTGTCTGGAGGAAAGGTTAAGAGCATCATCTATCTGAAAATGCCGCACATTCGCAGACGGGCACATAGTTGTAATCCGGATACATCACGCCATCTCTGTGATTATGCTTCGGCGTTCTCATTATCCATACCTCTCATGACATTCGCAGAAAGAAACAAAGCCTCCTGCCAACACCTACTCTGTGAGCTAGCTCTTTCAGTTCAGTTCAAAAGCTGAGAGCTCCAAACCTCCACACCACGGTGTGGGCAGCGCTGGCACAGCCACGTGCATAAGCACGCTGGCTGAATGCAACAGTTGGACTAATAACAGAACAAGAAAAATGGACATACAGCGGGGATGGCCACAGCCTCGCAGCTGAGGAGCAGGTCGACTTCTGCCCACCTCCGCTCTTCTTATTCAAAAGCCGAGAAGTGTCCACAATGCCACTCGGGTCTTAGTGCCATGAGGGGCGGTGAGCTCGATACAGCTTCAGCCACTTCTGAGTAAAGCGAATCACTTTAATATGTTAAGAAGATTAAGCGGGATAAATGTCGAGATACATTTTTTGAAAAGCCACGTAAATCTCTGGTGTTTTTATTTGGGGAGGGGCGGCGTGTGAGTCAGTGGAAACGATCAACACAAGCCCACCGAGAGGCGACGCAATTGGCTGAGGCAAATTGGGCTTATTTGAGATTTTGCATTTTTAAGCCTCTCGGATCTAAGACCATCCCACCTCTTTCTTATTATTTGTAACACCAACCCCAAGGACAACAAAACTATGGCAAGACACCGGTCACAATCTCACATGTTGTTGCTCTCGACTTGGTCTTAGTTGTCTTATCCTGCTTACGCTGACATAATAGTCTTAATTGTGCGAGTCAATCTTTCTCTTGTGGGACTGATAAGCCGCTGGCAAACATATAAAGGTAAAATCACAGAATGAGAGATGTGTTGAAGTTAATGGCTCCTCTACAATATTCCTGCACAACATCAACACAAACACAGGTCCCGGCATTCGATGCCATGTGAAGTGATTAAGTTTCCCTGGGAAGGGTTTTTGGGATCAAAATAAATGGCGCTCTTTATGTGCCACCCAGGTAAATCTCACGAGTGGAATGACTTAATTGAATAAAAATGTTTGAAAAGCAAGATGGATGGTTGACTCTTTTTTTTCTTTTTTCTTTTTTCCCTCCACGTGAAGAATTAAGAATCTGAGGGTGTCCGCCTGTCAGCTCGCTGTACTAGAAATTGAGTGTGAAAGCGAAAAGGGAGAAATGGAACAAATAATGTAAAGGGATTAACAAATCATTTGCATACCATTTTCCCCGCTTCCAAACTACGGGATCAGGGGAGATGACAAGAACGTGACGGCTGCACGGTTTTATCGCGCACCGTTTTCAAACTCCGATCAGCCGACACATCGGTGGACTTCATCACGGCTGTTAGCGGCGATCGCCCGATCATGTCAGAGGAAACAAAGATGTCATCTTATAAACTTTTACCTATCACAAACTAACTATGCAAGTTGGGGGGGGGGGCAAAAGACTCTGCAGTGCACAACCTGGAAACAATAAATATTTTTAAGAGTCTTTTACTGTGCCAAATGTGTGTTAACCCCTTTTCTTCTTACCCCCTGTCTCTCTATCCAGAGTTAAGACAATAAGACCACTGAGAAGATGAAGGGGATGGCATTATGGAGAGTTAAGCATTAAGAGCAGCCCTGGAGCTGTTCTTAAAGAAGGTGAATCAGAGGATTGGGAGAGAAGTGTAACTAAACCCTGTGCCGGACCAGGAATGAGAAGCATAGAACAATTTGGGCAAACTGCCACTAAGCTAACCATCTGGGCCTGAAGTAAACTTCACACGATCACTCTCAACTTCATAATGACTTACTTCTAGGTGGGGGGGAAAAGACCATCAAAGAGAAGTCAATCATCTGAGCTTCATAACTAAGCGTGAAGACGTTCATTTTCCACAACAATGCAGAGGTGTGACCATATATTAAACCAATCAACAGCCTGGGAATGTTATACTGTGAAGAATATTCTGGATAGGAACTTATAATGTGTTTATTTTTAAAAAAGAAGGGACTGATGCAGCAATGTCACAATGCAGGCCAGATGCAGGACTGTGATGAGGGCCATACCGTCAAATCACGCTACAGAAGGGTAAAAAAGATATTGTCCGGGTAGCATAGCAGTCTATTCTGTTGCCTACCAACACGGGGATCGCTGGTTCGAATCCCCATGTTACCGCCGGCTCAGTCAGACGTCCCTACAGACACAGTTGGCCGTGTTTGCGGATGGGAAGCCGGATGTGGGTATGTGCCCTGGTCGCTACACTAGTGCCTCCTCTGGTCAGTCGGGGTACCTGTCGGGGCTGGGGGGAATAGCGGGATCCTCCCATGCACTACGTCCCCCTGGCGAAACTCCTCACTGTCAGGTGAAAAGAAGCGGCTGGCGACTCTACATGTATCAGAGAAGGCATGTGGTAGTCTGCAGCCCTCCCTGGATCGGCAGAGGGGGTGGAGCAGTGACCGGGACGGCTCGGACGAGTGGGGTAATTGGCCAAGTGCAACTGGGGAGAAAAAGGGGGGGGGGTCCAAAAAAGGGTAAAAAGATGATACGAAAACTAGCTGGAGCCAACTGAACATACCAAATGATTTTTTTTTGGGGGGGGGGGGCTATGAGGCCAAAGGGGTCTCCCTACTGGATGGATCTCATTTTAAAATATGTATAAATGACTCACTGGGCCAAAGTATGATCAGGATCAGGTCCCCTCCAGATCTTACACCGCTTCCCTGGCAAACGCTGGGAGTCTGTGGCTCATATAAATAGAAATTTAATCTTGTGTGTTTATCTAAGCATCCAGAGACTGATGCACCTCCCGTGCAGTTTATGAGCCTCTGTTTAAACAGACCTTGGAGTCAACGTATACAAACAAAAAAAAAAGATACAGTTTCTACGTGAATAATGATCAAATTCCGCAGGTTCGGCGGATATTCATTTTCGACTTGCCGTCTTAGAAAGTCCTCGCTGCTGGCTTTGCGCTGTACGATAACTGGCTCAAAAATCAGAATCCAACTAATTAACCTGATAAATGTTGTGTGTAACGTCAGATTTGAGATTTGTATGGAATTCCAACAACTACATTTTAAGTGGGACACAGATTTCTTTCCTCACGGTCCACATAAAACCAACCTTACACTGCATATGAAACCAGAATGAAACAAAAAGGAACGTCACACCCATGCCTTATGTACAGTGCATCCGGAAAGTATTCACACCCCTTCACTTTTCCCACATTTTGTTATGTTACAGCCTTATTCCAAAATGGATTAAATTCCTTTTTTTTCTCATCAATCTACATACAATACCCCATAACAACAAAGTGAAACAGGTTTTATAGAAATTTTTGCAAATTTATTAAAAACAAAAAACTGAAATATTGCATGTACATGAGTAGTCACACCCTTTGCTATGACACTCAAAATTGAGCTCAGGTTCATCCTGTTTCCACTGATCATCCTTGAGATGTTTCTACATCTTGATTGGAGTCCACCTCTAGTAAATTAAATTGATCGGACATGATTTGGAAAGGCACACAGCTGTCTATATAAGGTCCCACTGTTGACAGTGCATGTCAGAGCAGAAACCAAGCCATGAAGTCAGAGGAATTGTCTGTGGACCTCCGAGACAGGATTGTATCGAGGCACAGATCTGGGGAAGGGTACAAAAAAATTTCTACAGCTTTGAAGGTCCCGAAGAGCACAGTGGTCTCCATCATTAGAGCTGGCCGCCCTGCCAAACTGAGCAATCGGGGGAGAAGGGCCTTGGTCAGAGAGGTGACCAAGAACCCGATGGTCACTCTGACAGAGCTCCAGCGTTCCTCTGTGGAGATGGGAGAACCTTCCAGAAGGACAACCATCTCTGCAGCACTCCACCAATCAGGCCTTTATGGTAGAGTGGCCAGACGGGAGCCTCTGCTCAGTAAAAGGCACATGACAGCCCGCTTGGAGTTTGCCAGAAAGCACCTAAAGGACTCTCAGACCATGAGAAACAAGATTCTCTGGTCTGATGAAACCAAGACTGAACTCTTTGGCCTGAATGCCAAACGTCACGTCTGGAGGAAACCAGTCACCTCTCATCACCTTGCTAATACCATCCCTACAGTGAAGCATGGTGGTGGCAGCATCATGCTGTGGGGATGTTTTTCAGCGGCAGGAACTGGGAGACTAGTCAGGATCGAGGGAAAGATGGATGGAGCAAAGTACAGAGATCCTCGATGAAAACCTGCTCCAGAGCACTCAGGACCTCAGACTGGGGTGAAGGTTTACCTTTCAACACGACAACGACCCTAAGCACACAGCCAAGACAACAAAGGAGTGGCTTCGGGACAAGTCTGTGAATGTCCTTGAGTGGCCCAGCCAGAGCCCAGACTTGAACACAATTGAACATCTCTGGCAAGACCTGAAAATAGCTGTGCAGCGACGCTCCCCATCTAACCTTACAGAGATCGAGAGCATCTGCAGAGAAGAATGGGAGAAATACCCCAAATATAGGTGTGCCAAGCTTGTAGCTTCATACCCAAGAAGACTTGAGGCTGTAATCGCTGCCAAGGGTGCCTCAACCAAGTACTGAGTAAAGGGTGTGAATACTTATGTACATGCAATATTTCAGTTTTTTATTTTTAATAAATCTGCAAATATTTCTACAAAACCTTTTTTGCTTTGTCAATATGGGGTATTGTGTGTAGACTGATGAGAAAAAAAGGAATTTAATCCATTTTGGAATAAGGCTGTAACATAACAAAATGTGGGGAAAGTGAAGGGGTGTGAATACTTTCCGGATGCCCTGTAGTGATAGTGTTTAACACTGATGCACAGTGTCACACAACGCTCCTTCAGTGCAAAAAAACCCAACAATTTAGGGGTGCAAACAGCGTAGAGATAAAACCACATCTTGACTTCTCACCCAGGAGCCTCTTAAGTGGGCTTAAAATGTGGAGCCACCTGCTTTTCTCTGGGGCTCTATTCAAAGGGTTGACTATCCATTATTTCCTCCGCTATCCCCGCTCGCGTTCAAACGTGACCATTGTCGTCCACAAGAGCATCCTGGATCTCCCCTAATCTGCTCTCATCCTCCCATTGATAATACAATACATTTTCATGGTAATTGAAATCATATTTTTTTACCAACTGCCTGGGTAAAACTACTGCTGCCTACGCTCTTAGGCCAAGCGTTGGGCAGATGAATACCTCGCAATGATTACAAAGGGGTACACAAAAGGAGTGCTCGCCACATAAAACTCCCTTCTGTCAGTATGCAAGTGAACAACTGTAGGACGAGGAGAAAAAAAGACGAATCATCGGAGAGAGGGAGGAAAGAGAGTGAGGAGAGATGCGGGATACCAATCGAAGTTGAAAATGAGATTAATTGTGCCTTGTGCGAACTCTCCGTGTAGCACATTCCTCTTTCCCTCGGCTCAGGAGGACCCCCTGGCCACTCATACTCCAGCAGCTGAGATGATTGGTTGTGGTTGTGAGTATAAGGGCCTGCCACTGACATCTTCCAAAACCTGTAAATCAGTACAAGACACGTGGATTAGGTGGCTTATTGCTTCTTCCCATTCCACTGAATATGCATAATCAATCCGGCGGCTCTGATATCAGCTGTAATTCTTTACCCTCCCGAGCCCGGCGTGAATCATGTGCTTTGTGGGTCACAGGTCAGCTTAACGTGGTGTTATAATGACAAAGGGGAACATTAGCTGCGAAAAAAAACAACACTTCCTAAATCTTGGCAAAATGCGCTGATGTAATCCAACAGAGCTAACAACACCCACCTGATGACAATGAATATGCAATTAAATAGACACCACATGTTCCTCTTGGAGACCCTTACTGTCGTGCGATGGCACGAGGCAGCGCCTTTAGAAGTCTAAATTCACATCCCTTTCTGAAGCCCGTCGCCTACGGAGAACAAAATCCTCGTCTTTGCCCTCCTCTATCCCTAACGTGAGGACCTTTCAGGAATCCTGCATGGGTGGACGTGTAGGTTTGCCGAGGAACGACATGGGTTCTGCAGGAGAGGAACCCCACCCTCGCGCTCTCCGGCATGCCAAGGACGGGGAAGAGTGGGCAGCACTGAGACGGCAGCCTGCCGTGGGCACTGCCAGGCTTAAAGCTGCCCTGTCGTCATCAGAGGCTTGCAGAAAAGAACACCGAGATTCACCAAAAAAAAAAAAAGAAAAAGAAAAAAAAAGAGGAGGGGGATCGTTGCATTTAAATCCTCTCTCAACGCCCCCACATGTTTTAGCAAAGCATAAAAATCATTCACAGAGAGAGAGAGAAAGAGAAAAGGAAAAAGATAGAGGGAAATAGAGAGGAAACAGCTATTAGGAGCAGTAAGCAAGCTCAAGAGATCATAGTGAGGCAGCTCTAATCGCAGTAATGGTATAAACCCTCATTCCATCCACCAGATGCAAGAAATGTCTACCCAAAAACAAGGCTTTAAAATCCCCCATGTTTAAAACCCTGCCCTGTGGCTCTGGTCCCTCCACAGAAAACAAACAACCTCCAAAAGTGTCTCTGTTTCAGGACTAACTGTAAGATAAAGATGACTCCTCTGTCCAGTTTTGTTTCCAGTGAAGACACTTATTTTTCAGGGGCAAATCAAGGTATTTGTCATAAATGCATACACACATGTGCGTGAAAGGCTCACAACACGGCCAGACCACATCCAGTGATATAAGGTGATGTGCTTGCAAGGCTTCATGACGCTCTGGGAACCTCAGGTCAGACGATAGCGAAATAAGTATACCCGCAAAAGCTGCAAGCTTGCAAAAAAATAAATACACATATTTTAAATCCCCCCCATTTGTTAGACATGGAGAGCCCACTAACCGATGAAATTGGAAATTCTTATTCACTTGTGCATTCCTTGCGTTTATTCAAAATCAAAAATAGGATCAAGGTCCATTTGCAAAGCAGTCCAATACAGGTCCCACACATAGTGATGGCGCCACACATGGTGACGGCGTGGTTATTTTCTTCCTGATCACATATTTTCAAAGTTCTGTGTCATCTGGTCAGGGTTGCCGATTCTCAATACAACCCCCATCTACACAACAAAACCCAACAACTTTTCAACTTTAACTATTCCATAATTGTTTTGCTAGATACAAACAACGGGTAAAAAAAAAAAACCCAAAAAACAAAAACAAAAACCTCGGATCAACCCTAGGTTTGATCCTAGGTTTTTGTTGTACAATGTACAAGAAGATAACATTTAGAAACACAGGACTTCATCAACAATGCGATATCTGTTTTATTATTATGGACTTCCAAAGCCAACTTTTGAATGTATACTTTTCAATAAAGAAGGCAGAACCCAAGTCATTCCTGTACTGTGTGTGTGGACCCACGACCATTACAGCGGTTAAAAGGTCAGCCAAGTTAATTTTGTGTTAAATTTCGACGGGATGCTCGACCTTATTGCGACGTCTAAGAACCAAACTTCCATTCTTCTTCTTCTTCTTCTACCCAGCAGAATAAAGTTTGGGGAGTAGCTGTGAGGTGAATGGAGAGCACGTGCACTTCATATAGGTCAGGATACTCTCAGCTGCTGGGAGGGCACAACAAACCGTAAAGCAACTTTGCAAAGGGTCTTTTGAATAGCAGAACTAGGACTACTAGAGTGGCTCTCAACCTGGGGGCCCCGGCCCCCACTAGGGGTCGCCAAAACTCCACCTGGGGGGGGGGTCGCAAAGCCTTCTTGAGTTTAAAGGTGTGAGAATTTTTCTGTATATAAAACGCATACGTCTCAGCATTTCATTCATTTCTCTGAGGAAGACAACAAAATGTATGGGTTGTTTTAGAAGTTTATATGTTTATCTATTTAGAAAAATAATAAAGACGTAAACTTGAAAAATAAATCTCAGGAGGATAGGGGCAGCGCGTGGAGACGTGAAGACCAGCTGTATTCACGGAGCTAAACTAGCAGAGCAAGCCAGCTTAATTAGCTTGCACATAGTAAAAAAAAAAAAGGGGGGGGGAGGGCGGGGGGGCTGACGCAAAAATGGCCAAGCGTCAGGGAAGAGAATGCTGAATTTCTCAAAAAGAAAAAGAAAAGAGGAACTACCAGCACAGTTATAGTGAGGTCGGCTTCACGGAGGCGACGGACAGAATTAGAACTGAATGTGTCATTTGCGGTGACAAATTGGCAAATGAAAGTATGAAACCCTGCAAACTGCAGCGGCACCAGGCTACTAAACACCCTGAGCCGGGGAGTCAAACCCAGGGAGTTTTCTCCCCCCCCACCTTTTTTCTAATTGTATGTGGGTGGGTGGGTCCTCAGTGTATACAATGGTAAAATGGGGTAAAATAGGGGGTCCCTTGAGAAAAAGGTTGGGGACCATCGACTTAAGGTATGTGACATGTGGAAGATTACATTATCTGTCGTCTACGTTGGCTATTATATGTGTTTACATCACATTTCCTACAAGGAAGGATCAACAAAGCTGTACTCGAGCACCAGCCCAACAAGCTTTCTGCTAATATTTCATTCATTATAATAATCGATCATCATCACGTGTCAAGCCACTCTTCCGACACTATAAGGTGAACCGCTGCTTCGTTTAATTTCGTATATTTTATGATGTTCCAGTGTCGAAGGGATTAACTGAAGGATAAATACTGCGCTAAACATAAAGTTAACTTCTGCGGGGCGGGCGTGCACGGGAACCTGCAGTTTTAATAGACTGCGCCAACTCCTTACTGAATATCTTCCATCAAGACTTATCTGAGCAGCCGAGTACTGCCACTGTATATCACCATCAACCAAGGAGTCTTATGAAATATTATTAAGTTTCATAATTAGCTCGATACTGCAACAAGCGTCTCGGATGTTGCGGCGCTATTAAGATGTCTGAAGGCATTAGTAGGATGCGTCAGTAACGGCTCGCCGCATGAAGTACGCGCTCGCGCCGCCGGGCCTCAAAAGGTGCCTCGTGTTCTGCTCGAATCCCTGACCTCCGTCATCCACGACAAGAAAACCCAAAGCGAGCGAGACCAGCAAACTCGAACAGAGATGGGGGCCCTCGCCGACATCCGCCGTGCTCAAATATCCATAGTTGGGGTCACCTGCTGCGACCCCTGGAAAGGTTATCTAAGGATTAGGAGCGTGAGTCAAGTCTCGGGGGCGGCGGCGGCGGCGCGATAAACGGCCATAAAACCCCCCCGGCTCCCTTTTCCTCTGAACTCGTAAATCCAGGGATCGGTGGAGCGGGCCGACTTGTTTACTTGGTGTGAATCAGCATGATGCAGCAACCGCTGCTGATACCTGCTGGTCTTTTGGTTTTGTTTTTTTACCCTCCAGGAAAGCCCAAAGACGACCCCGTACGCGCCTTTAAGTTCGGCGTGGCACGGCGAAGCGTGGTTTTGCATTGTGTAGGGGGGGGGGGAATCGTCACCTTTCCGGGGGGGGGGAGGGAGGGGAGGGGGGGGGGGCTCTGCTTCTCGGTTTTTTGGGTCGTAAACTTATTTAGAGGCGGGCTCGCCGGCCTCCCGCCCACTGCTGCGCCACTGCAATTACTCGGCGGGCAATCCCGTCCGTCCCGCTAATGGCGTGGGTGTCGCAGTGGGTGGGGTTCGGGACCGGGTGACCGTTTTCCTGTCGCCCGGTCACCGGGCAGCACAGCTGAGCGGCGGAGAACAGCAAGCGCTGCTGCCAGAGTGACACATTGACAGAAATCATGGAGGCGCACAACCTACCTACCACACAACCGCAGGCAGGAAACTCTGCCCGAGCCCTCACCGGTGTGTGTGTGTGTGTGTGTGTGTGTGTGTGTGTGTGTGTGTGTGTGTGTGTGTCAGAAGAAAAGGAGAATTGCATTTCAAAGCCCGGTACATAAAGTTTGTATTGATTTAATCCAACATGTAATCTGTTTTGTTGTCTGACACTGATTCCGGCAATAAGAGAGAATCATGTAAGACAGCATTACAGATAATACCGCCATACATCAAGTGGAGTTTGGGCAACAGGGGGGCAATAGATCATGTTCACGCCAGACTGCTTAGCTCTGGAATTCATAAACTACCTCCTAGATAGCGGTTGCTTTCAATTTAAGTTTTCAATTTGGAGCTATAGATCCGGTATATATATATATATATATATATATATATATATGTGTGTGTGTGTGTGTGTGTGTGTGTGTGTGTGTGTTTGATGCAAGTTTCGGCGTCAACTTCAGTTCAGGATTCGGAGCCGCGTTTCTTTCTCAATCTCGACGCTTACTGAGAGAAAAAAAACCAACAACAACCCCACCATCCTTCTATCCTTCGTACGGCATCATTGTGAACTGCAAGAGGGTTTATGAAACACTGCACCTTCCTCGTTGCAACTGGCTCTTTCGCAAAGCCTTGTGCAGGTTTTCATAGTTTAGATGATAGTTCAAATAACACCAGAGTAGTATATATAGCCTCGTGCTCAGTTTTCATAAAAACAGCTGACATAAGCAGACGTTGAGGTGTTCTCTGAAAATTATACGACAGGCTGCAAATAATGTGTTTCATAAATAAATGGAAATAAAGTAATTGTGAAAATTAATGTAATACATGTGCTCGTAACCTCAAGGTTCACACGGTATTTGTAATGCATTACTCTGCAGCCCAGAGTCTAAGTCAGTCCTTCCACTAACCGAATTACAATTACTACTCCGCTGCTTGTTTCTTTGTTTTAAAACTACTCAGATGTGCGATTGTATTCTCACACTGGTTTTTTTTCCCCATCAGAAAGGACACTGGGTCAACAGGCTGCTACTCTCAAGCACGCCCAGCTTTGTGTGCCGTCTGCTGCAATACCTTCTGAACATTGCATGACCCCCGGCTGAGGATAGGGGCTCATTGTTCTGCAACCCCCCCCCCCCTCCCATGTTAAATACAGGTTACTTTATCTAGTCAATACCGAACAGCAGTCGCTCGCCAAATTAAGCCAACCAGCTAAGGATTTGTGTTATTTTGTGTTATTTTGATACAACCCCTTACATTGTGAAACTAATCAGTACTGAGTCCTGTTTGAACATTGCAGAGACTGTTCACACCATTCATCACCATCTAATCAGAGTTGCACTCTTAAGGGCTGCAAGTATGAGGCGCTTGCGCCACCCTCTGGTAACAAAGGCCCCACTAATAAGAGACAGTAAAGGGCAACATGTTGGATGCTGACGAGTTTCAAAACAAGGTTAAAGTGATTATATGTCATGATTATTTAGGATTTATGCCATGGACATTTTGAGGCTCATTTTTACTTCACTATAACGACCCAAAGACTAACGCGCTGATGTGAAAACGTGGCTTATTTTATGCATTACGGCCTCCTAGCGTTGAAAAAAAGTATGTGCACCGTTCCAGTTTAAAAGATGACATCCAGGATTTTTCCTCAATTAACCAATAGTTATTTTACCCCTCTGGGGCATGGAGTCAGGTTACAATCTCCATACAGCACCGGTGGACATGTTGACGGGGTAGGATGAGAACCGGTGCAGGGGCAAACACATTTCTACTCGAGCAGGAAAAAGGGGGTGAAATGTGACGAGGATGCGGCGACGCTGCTGTTGGACAGGTGACCTACCATTTATATTACAGTCAAACAGGGCTCCCGTATAGACTGGAGCAGTTTGTAATACATCAAGGTTGGCGTTGGTGCGAGGACGCCAATTTTTACAAGGGTGGGAACTGTTTACAGCCGAGCTGACGGCACACGAGCGACACCGTCCGCAACACCTTGTCTGCAGTTCTCACCGCCGGAGGGAGGAACAGATCGGGAAAATCATGGATTTCAACTTTAAAGAGGAGCGCCACCTTCCAGCTGTCATCTTCGAAAAGTGCTGAGAAATGGGATATTTGGGGTGGGGGGGGGGTGAAGGCCGGTGTTTGTGCAACCAGCACAGACATGAAATGGGGAATGGTGGGCGGGGGTCACCTGTCCCACTGATCACCAGGGACGGTAAAATCCCTCCTTTTTTTTTTTTTTTTACATGTGTCTTTGGACAAAAGTACTCGAGACACATCAGCATTCAGGGCTGCACACCTCCAGCGGAGGTCAACCAGCAGGTGAACGATGTTGGCTGATTTACTGCAGGAACTGCCTGTAGATGTTATCACATATGTACACAAACGTTGAGATTTCATCCATGACACGCGATAGTCATTGAAACTGAACTGTGTTTTAGTTTTTCACGTAAGCATGCAGTTACAAGATTGTCCTTGTTGTTATATTTACCGACACCCATACGGATGCTGATGACTATGCTGCCGTGTCAGCACCTTCCCCACCAGCGAACAAAACAACATGGCTGAATCTAAGCGTTAAGTTATTGAGGCTGTAGTGTCTGTTGGTTAAGGTCTTCTATGAGCTTTGTCTGTTAGGCACAACAGCTTTGCTCCCTCTTCAAACTAACCGCTACCTGCTTTATTCTTCCGCATTTAGCTGCAAAGGTGAAGATGTGAAACGCCATGTGCCACTCTATCACCCCAGGAGAGTCCTGTCAGACGGTAACCATTCAAATAGCAACTACATTAGCGTTCATAAACTGGATATTTATGGATCATTTCTGTCTCACATAGCTGTGACATGTACATTTCTTTTGTCTTACACAGCTGATATTTCCTGCCATTTAGCAGCAGCAAATATCAAAAAGGACATTTGTTGGCACGTTTGCTTGCATCCAACTGACCAAATACTTCTCACACAAACAGAAAGAGGCAAACACACAAACCCTCGACAACGTGGCATAGAAGAAAACTCAGAAGTCGATCAAGTTCTACGAGCAGAGTGACCCAAAAAATATCAACTGCTCGGCAAAAACGTTGACGCTTTTACTGAGCTATTAAAAGTAATTTGAAGCTAAGAGCCAGGAACATAAATCAGGCATATATCTAGAGTGAGGAAAAATGTATAAAAGGGGGATGAGGAGGAATAAAATGAGGGAAAAGGCGGTGGCACAGATGCTCTATCTTTACGCTTAAAAACAAGAAACTTTGTTCAGTATCTGCAAGGGAACATCACATCAACACAAATACATCACTATTTCTGGACTGAGGGGTATCTTTTCCAACCACCAGAACTTGATGGGTCTGCGATTACACAGAACTACTGCAAAGTGTATCAGAAACGCTCCTGAATACTGTGCACACTCCTTCCTGACAGGGGAAAGCAGGGGCAGCCCGGTTTCACATGGTGCTACTACGGTACCTTATCTGCTGCATGGAGGCGGGTCTGCGGGGGAACCCCACACTTTGCTGATCTCCCCTCCGAGTGTCACATCCCGTGAAATGACGAGGCACTTGTCTCCAACCGCCTCCGGATAGACCACCTCCAGTCCTCCACTTGAAAGACAAGCAGAAGGTTAGCTTTACACACAGCCGGCTGGTCTCCACTCAACATGCACCCCTTTGCACCGGCTGTGCTGTAATGAGTCACAAAGGGCAAAAGGTTAAAATAAAGTGAACCATTAAGGCTGCAGGTGGAACAGAAAATAAAAAAATAAAATAAAAAAGTTCCCATCCTGCTTGGTGAGAGAGAGGAAGTTGCTCCAGGAAAGGAAAACGGTTTCCAGCTCACCTATGTAATAACCCTTTAAACCAGTGTTTCTCAACCCAGTCCTCAAGGACCCCTATCCTGCATGTTTTCTTTGCAACCCTGAATAGGTACCTGTTTGTAGTTATTCAACAAATCAGCAATGCATTTTGTCAGAAGTCGCACACCTTGCATAATTAAGTGCTGCCAGATGATTGGTCGAGTAAGTACAAGCGGGGCTACCTATGCAGGGTTACAATGAAAATCTGCAGGATAGGGGGTCCTTGAGGACTGGGTTGAGAACCACTGCAGTTTAAACTATGAGGGCAACTTACTAGCAGAAGGAGGCATCCGAAGGGCTCAGCTCAGCGAGGTCCGCTGTCCCCAACCACGTGATGGAAGTCCAGAACCCAGAACCCAGTACCGGGACGGGAGGCCCCCGGCGCCGCCTGCGGAGGGTTTACACACAAGAGAGCGTAAGGAGCGTGTGCGTGTGTGTGTTGTGAAGCTGCCGGGGGAGGCTAAGCTAACTCGCTCCACATCCGCGGCGCCGGGCGAGCGTCTATAAGCGGCTTCTGACGCCTCCGACACGGAAGAGTCAATAACTGCCGCTCGGTCCCGGCGCGGGGCAACTTCCAGCGCGACAGCCGACGCCGGTTTCACCTGTTTGACGGAACACCGACGCAGCGCTGCTGCCCCCACCTGGACGAGGCTGGTAGTGCTTTTTACCGAGGAGGCGTTAACGTCTCCCGGCCCAACAGCGGCGCCAAACCGTGTAGAAATATGGCCGGTGAGCGACTAAAATTGAAGCACTGGCGAGTAAAACGCCGTGTTTACACCCGGCATCGACCCTGCGTCAAGTTGCGACGTGTTTACACCTTTACCACCGAGCGAACTCACAACTTGACTTTGTGCGTCGTCTCTTCTCCATCCGAGCGCTGTCGCTGTGGCGTCGAATTGTGCACCCCTATGAGAAGGTGTTCCCCGCGCGATCACACGACGCCCAGGCCGCGCATATCTTCACTATTTTTACGTTTTTTTTTTAACATCATTGTCGTTCTTACATCATCAAAATAGTTTTGCAAACCGAAAGTATAAATGTTTCTCTGGCTTCAACATCCCCGCTGCCGGTAAATGACTATGTTAAACCGCGTTGCTAATCTAAAAACGAAATTGAGCAACCGGCGTGTTATTTTCCACGTCTCCGTGCGACACGTGTGGTAATTGGATGAGGCTGTGGAAGGGATGCATGCGCGTTCCCGCGAAACCGTGGCTTTATTTATGGGGTACGTATTATGTTGGGGATGCAGAACTTGACAACACCCGTCATGGGGGGGGGGGGCACATGAGTGACGTATGCTTTCTTGGTAAAGTTCCCAGTGTGACCAAGTGGGCATTAAAGGAAACGAGACAAGTATTCATAGGCGACCATTCTGCTACTGGTTTTTTTATTTAGCAAACATTATGTACACATTTTCCAAGAGCACATGCTACAGAATTCCAAATGTACAGCTCCTAAACAATAGAAACAACTCTTCAAAACAACCAAAAACACCCGGCGACTGGGGAAAATGTCAACCAGGCTTTTAACACTGAGTAGACATTCAAGTTTTTTTAGTTGTTTTTTTTTTTTTAAATCAACCATTTTCAATACAAGGCCTCAAACTATGCAATTGTGATTGTGCAGCATATATTCCTATTCCTGGTGCTGCTAAAGCTCCCTTTGGTTTGTGCTTGTCTGCAGCGGTGATGTTAGCACCCGAACGTATGGTACAGGGCCTCGTCGACAACTTCTCTGTTTTGATGAAGTAATCTTTTTACCTGACGTTGTCTACGTATCTAATGAGCACGTTGCCATATTTTCAAATGCAATCTGTGGAGGACCACGAGGTGCTTCAAAGCAGTGCGAGTTCGTGGCTTCAGTCGTTTATTTCTATATGCATAGTTAAAAAAAAAAAAGGACTCCAAGTCGAACTATGCAATAAGCCTATACTGATTCCTACGCCATTTTTTTTGGACCACAAGTCATTATTCACATAGTTTTGTTTTTTTTTTCATTCATAATCCAACTTCTAATGACCACGCCAACTTAATCATTTTTGCAACGAGACGGACTTCAAAATTGGAGCTCGTTTCCATACGGCAAGTTTTAGCGATGAAGTCATGAACCGAATTTTTTTGAATTCCCTGCAATCTTTAATGGCAGACGTCACAACCTGACGGTTTGTTGTCGTGTTAGTCTAGCATGGCCTGGATGGTGGAAAGTCATCGTTTAGCTTTGCATTCATGGCATTAAAAGAACATAAAACCTAAAGCACTACCTTTGAACTGACGAAAGCACATTCTCACAGCACTCCCGAGAAGCACAGAAATATTTTACACAGCTTATGCAATATGTACACTGACGCATACACATACACGACACAGAGAGCCATTGCAAATGGCCACCTCTTTAGCATACAAACTTAACAACCACATTGACACAATTTACATTCTGTACCACACACACGCTGCACTGTACATTAAGGCATGAGGTGTCTTCTCTGATGAAGAACATCAGCAGAAGAAGGTTCATAGAGAAATGAAATGCACTGAGGGATGAAATGCATATCTACATTAAAAAACAAAACAGAAAAACGAAATGGATCACTCACACAGGGAAGGCAAATTAAACCATTACAACGATACAAAAACCACCCGCAGTCAACCTATTACAGTGTCCTGTACATCACCTAGAAATTGGACATGACTGACAGTCAGTCTATTAAAACCGAACACCCACAAATGAGATCAAGCCAACTCTGAACTCTGCGCACGGCCCTCTAGGGGTTTAACGCTCCACTTATTTCGATAACTATGCCGAAACGTCTTGAGCAATTAATAGGACGTTCATAAAAAAAAACTAGCACTGGTGTTAAATTAGCAACAATAGGAGACAAGATTAACATCATCACAGATATTGTAAAGCTACTGCCTTAGAGCACCAGCACCGCCACATCCCACCTGCGTCTAACGCCTTAAAATCTATGACCAACGAACTAGAGTTATTTTACTTGGCTTTGTTCATGCAGTCTAGTTATTACATAAGGGCTCAACACAAGCAACGAGCCATCGGATTTCTTACTGGATCGACTCGTACCTTTTACATTTTGAATGTTCCTAGAGGAGCTAAAGCCTATTTCATCAAAAACTGTGTGAAAACTGAGTCGTATCGACCATACTTATCACTGTAGCAAAGCCTTTCTTTAACTGATGCTGCAGAAGCAAACACTGTAATCAATAGTTTCTTCTTCTTTTTAACATAAACGTGTGTAAGATTTTAGTATGCATGTAGTAAATACAGATTTTATGGGTGTACCATAAACACTTTATCGTTTCCGTTTGCAGATATGTCTACTTTACTTTGTACTGCAGTCCTACTTAACTGTTTTAAGTCTCTGTAATGTGTACGTGTACAATATAGTAGATGTCACTAGAGACCAGCTCCAGCATTTGGTAGAATATGAGCTAGTAGCACAGCCACAATAGAGAGAGTAGATTTGAGATAACTGTGTAGCTGCACAGTAACTAAATGCAATAAATAGTATGTTAAGTCTGTATCCACTATATATATATGTATATATATATATATATATTACTGAGTAATAGTGTTTGAGTTTGCTCACTGCCAGCAGTGCACAATATTGGGACAACTGCACAGTTAGAGAGTGACACAAATCACTTGTGGCCCATCTCGGATGCACAGTTATGACCCATATTCAATGAGCACCGTGTTTCGGAAATCAAAACAACGCTATAGCACGTCTTTTGAATCACACTCCCCAACAACAAAGACGCAGTTATCGTCAGCATAATGTGTGAAATGTGCAAAATAAAGCAGGGGGAAATAAAAGGCCATCAATTTGAGTGAAACCTCGCCATGACTTTTTTTTTTAAAATATTCAAAATTTCATGACCCCCTTTAATTTCTCCAGTACCAGATGAATTTGGTGCAGCATGTGCAGGGAAACGGCACTATCCTGAAAGCTGCAGTCCTGAAGATGGTTGTGTGTGTGTGTGTGTTTTTTTTTTAATTTACTAACACACGGTGGTATCGGTGATAGCGCTGATGCAAGAGATCCGTTCAAAATGAAACGAGCGCTGTTGTGTCAGCAGATTCCTACAGCCGAACAGAAAAACATGGCTGAACCTGAGTTTTAGCTATACATATTGTAGTATTTGTCGGTGTTGGTAGCCTTGTGTTTTATTTTCTATCTTGCGTTTTTACTGTTCATGCAGCTGCACAACCAATTGCACCTCTGCGGGAAATGAAGTTGTACTACTACTACCACTACTACGACCTTTGAGTTTGATTTGCTATACTTTATTGATCCCTGTGGGGACATAAACCCATCCTAGCTGTGTAGCTAGGAGCAGTGGGCAGCCGCCATGCAGCACTCGAGGACCAACTCCAATTCTTCCCTCCATTGCCTCACTCAGGGGCACAGACAGGAGTATTAACCCTAACATGCATGTCTTTTTTTTTTATGGTGGGGGAAACTGGAGCACCCGGAGAAACCCCACTGCAGACACGGGGAGAACATGCAAACTCCACACAGAGGACGACCCGGGGTGACCCCCAAGGTTGGGACAACCCCGGGCTTCGAACCCAGGACCTTCTCGCTGTGAGGCGACAGCACTAACCACTGCGCCACCGTGCCGCCATAGCCACGTTAGCCACAACGGCTCCATTTCTTTAAATGACATTCGGCTGCTGTGGCGTCATATCAGTCCTACAGTACCTGACAGTAACTACTAAAATGGCCGACTGCAAAGCGCTCATAACTTGGACATTTATGGATTAGCGATACGTTAAGCAGCAGAAAGTGTCCAAAACGACAATTGTTTGCATGGAAATCTTCAGGATTGCAGCTTTGACCCCTTAAGCCAGGATGCTGCTACTGGGGGGGGGGGGGGGGTCTTGTGCATCTCTTATAAGGTGGGTTCAGAAAGTGCTAGAGATGCATAGAGGACGAATGACATCACTCGGGCATGAAGAAGCTTCCGGCGTGTACAAATCTTTGACAGCCAAACTACAACGAGTCTTGGAGCGCCTACGATCAGCAAAAACATTCTACAGGACGCCACATCGCCACCAGTGACAGAAAAGCAAAGCACTTTGGGAGAACATTAGTGCCAGCAAGGGGGGGAGGGGGGGTTGAATTTCATAATTTTTTCAGTTGTTCAAGTTTGTGATACATAAACTGAATTACTGTCTCTAAAAGAAGAATTTGACTTCCATAATGGGAATTTTTGTTTTCATTTTAAATTTGAATTTGTGCGGCTTCGTTTCGTCTCATTTCGAGCCGTCACATTTCAACACACTGTCATGTTCAGTTCAGACAATTCACATTTCAATTTGTTGTGACAACCAACATGTCAGTCAGACTCCTCACCAGCCGGCCAGGTGTCACCAGCCAGGGAAATCGGTAAATCGCCGGTGTGGAATACAGCTAAACAAACTTGAACAGCAATTCTGCATTTCCATCATGGAAATGGAAAAGTTTTGTTTTTTTTGGGGGGGGGGGGCAATATAAGCTACCCACAAAAAAAAAAAGTAATACGATTCACAAACATTCCACCCTCTTTAAACAAATACTTGTTCATGTATGCAAAACATATAAGTAACCCTGAATAAATGCAGCATAAAATAAAATAAAATACATTTTTTACAAGTGTATTGAAATGTACTAATACATGTTTTTCATTGTTGACAATCATGCACATTTTCAAGCAAAACTTTGCACAGAAATCTTTTTTTCTTTCTTTTCTGTGTTGCTCTGCAGCGGAGCTTTAAAAAGAAAATGTGCAAGTACGGTTGAGCTCCAGTAGGTGGCGATATAAACTCACAAAGGGCCTTGCGCACGCGGATGGAGAGGAAGATGGCTTCGCCTCCAGTTAACAATAAATGATTATTGACAATGTAAACGTGGAGGAAAAAAGTAATCAAGTATCGCGGTGCGTCTGCAACAGGATTAATATGGAATCCAACAGAGGCACCCGCTTCTTTAACAAACGCAACGCAACATCTGTACAGACGCACAAAGCTGCACAGCTGGACCGATAAGAAACGAGCCAAAGGTCAATGAGTTTCTCACCTCAACTGAATTTCTTCCCAGCATGCATTGCACTTTTTTATCCATTTTATGCATTTCAAAAAAATTCAAAAATAAATGGAAAGTGCAACACAAACATGGTTAAAAAATAGGTTGTGTAAACAGAAAGGGGGGCTGCCGTGTTCTACTTTTAATGTGTTTACTGTAAGAGAGCATGCCACTGTTAAAATGGGGTATTACAGAGATTTTTTTCCCCCCACACGTGAAAATAAACAGCCGTGTGCAAAATTTAGCTTTAAATATGTGCAGAAACTTCATTTCGGATCTACCCTAATCCAACACCATTTTTTAAAATATCACATTCAAAATCCTGTTCCGTGAATGATAATCTGGAGTGTGGCGGATTAAAATGACTGCAGTTTTGATTTAATGTCTGGCGGCGCTGATACCTGTGTGTAAAAGCTGACCGCCGCAGAGGGCCGGCTGGGTAGACTGCGTGCGGTTTTACTGCACGACTTGGCTCTCGGCTGTGAAAAGCATCAGCTGCATTGTTTCAAGCACCGCAGAGATTACGTTGAAATCAATATCATTCTGAAAGTAAAACGACTCGGGATGAGTGGGTGGGAGTCTAACCATGAGCAAACTGTCGCTTTCCCAAAAAAAATAATAAAATAAAATGAGGACACGAAGGCAAAGCCGAGGTCGTAACATACGCGTTAAATTTTAAAAATAAAAGTGAATTGGTTGGTTTTTCTCAGAAACGTCACAGAAAACTGATATTTTCAAGGTTTTGGGGTCTGTTGCGTCCTTTCAGACAACACTGAAAAGCATTCATGGACACTTAAGCCCTTTTTGTGACAAGAGGCCACCGATCACAACACCGCAACACGGGTGAATACTTTGACAGCATCCAGACTCGCGGGACCGTTTGTTTTGCAAGCCACACGCAAACGTTCAAGAACCGAGTGACTGTACGAACACAAACGGAGGAAAAATAAAAAACACAAAAACCCCGCCAGTACCTTCACTGAGGCCAACAGAGATCTGAACTGTCCTAACCGGCTGAGCTGTGACACCATGGATCAAACCGGTGACTCCTCGGAGGCGTTCGGCTTCGGTTGAGAAGGTGATACTGTACACGTTAGTTTGGTAGATTGTACAAACACTTAAGGGCGAAGTGTTATATCTCTGAGACTTGAGTTCGGTGTTGAATTGCTGGTCGTTGCAGCTGTTAAGCAGCACTTGGTTGTCAGTTCGGGTTAGTCGGTGGGAGTTATGGCCGCGAGATGAACGTTCTGTACCGTCGAGAGTCCCATTTCAGAACCATAACTCAGGTCTCCTCCTGGTGGACCATCTAACAGTCGATATAATGAGTCGCCATTCACACCAGTATCTTACTGTGCCGTTTGTCAGTGAGGATAATGTCCCCGAGTTCTGCAAGTCTCTCAGTCTTTTCACGGGAATGGATGCAATATGCGGTACTACAAGGAAAGAAGAAGCTCTTGAGTCTCGCTGTCAGATTGCGCTGACCTTGCAGATCTTAGAGGGCTATAGTTGGACTGCTGTGGCAAAAAGAAAGAGGTATGGACTCTAGGCTCATCTAGTCTGCAGCGGACCTAGCCTTACCACTCAGATGACCGCGGACGAGCCAGAAGAAGGAGAGTTGGAGGAGGGGGAGGAAGGAAGGTTCCAGAACAACCACTTGCGTTTACACTGTCGTCTCTGGTACAGGTAGTCTTCCTTGTCGCGCTCTTTGCGTGCTCTTTGGTAGTGGTCATCCTCCTTCAGGTACCACACCGGCGGCCAGCGGTGCTTTTCGAAATACTCCTGGTTCTCTGCAAGACGGCAGAAAAGGTTTAAAAATGCTCTGCGTGGGGCGTTCACGCAGAATGTGACCATCACAGCTACAAACACCAACAATGATTCATGTTCAACTAAACACTGCTATATTACAGTTAATTCAGCAGTTCACGGAGGATACTGGAGCTCATGGAGCAGTGTCTGCAACAAGATTTGCATTTCTTCACTGTAATAATTAACTTTTTAGCAAAACCTTAACCTCAAGTTACAAAAGAAATCCTAAATGTAATATGTTTAAAAGTCCAGCTACGATAAAAGCAAATCAATAGTCCCATCATGTAAAGCACAACACATGATTTAAACATTTGGGGGGAAAAAAAGGTAACACTTTCTATGACGCTTGCATCTATAACGCTCTATAAGCATCTATAACACCCATACTTTCCTATAATGTGTATTACAATGACTAACGGCTATGGCTGAAGACTGTGAAATAGCACTGAAGTCTCATTATGCATCGCTACAAAACTTCAGCAAAACAAGTTGGCTATGATGCATTATGACATTTGACAGATAAACAGGCTATTGATGACATATTTATAACGCATAAATCTGTTTTAAATTGACATAATGTATCATAAAGGTGGTTATGAGGTGTTGTGAGGGCATATACATGGTTATAATGAATCTTACAATGACTTATAGCTACACTTATAGGGTGTTATAGATACTTATAGGGCATTATAGATGGTGGTTATGAGGTGTTGTGAGGGCATATACATGGTTATAATGAATCTTACAATGACTTATAGCAACACTTATAGGCATTATAGATGCTTATAGGGCATTATAGATGCAAGCTTCATAGAAAGTGTTACCTTTATGGTACACTTATAGGGCGCTATAGATGCAAGCTTCATATATAGATGCTGATAGGGAGTTATAGATGCAAGCTTCATAGAAAGTGTTACCAAAAAGAACATACTAAAGTAGTGCAATCATACCATAGACACTGATTTTCAAATCATTTTGGGCTTCATACAACAGGAATAACCTGGTTTACTGATCGACAGAGAGGCCCAAATCACTTATCACATTTGTCTATTACCACTCATTCTTGCAAGAAAACAGAGTTTTTAGTTATTTTTGGGGGGGGGGGGGTGGATTTTTCCCCCCTCCTTTATTCTCCCCAGTTGTACCCATCCAATTACCCCACTCTTCCGAGCTGTCCCGGTCGCTACTCCATCCCCTCTGCCAATCTAGTGAGAAGTTTCGCCAGGGGGACGTAGCACATGGGAGGATCATGCTATTCCCCCCTTAGTCCCCCCCCCCGAACAGGCACCCCGACCGACCAGAGGAGGCGCTAGAGCAGCGACCAGGACACACACCCACATCCGGCTTCCTGCCCGAAGACACGGCCAATTGTGTTCTGTAGGGACGCCCGACCAAGCTGGAGGTGACACGGGGATTCGAACCAGCGATCCCCGTGTTGGTAGGCAACGGAATAGACCACCACGCTACCCGGACGCCCTACATTAGAGTAAGTTTTTATTTTCTCCAATTTTCCCCCTTTTTTCTCCCCAATTTGTATCTGGCGAACTACCCCGTTCTTTTTGAGCCATCCCATTCGCTGCTCCACGTCCCCTCTGCCAATCCGGGGGTGCCCCGACCGACCAGAGGAGGCGCTAGTGCAGCGACCAGGACACACACCCATATCCTGCTTCCCGCCCGCACACACGGCCAATTGTGTTCTGTAGGGACGCCCGACCAAGCTGGCGGTGACACGGGGATTTGAACCGGGGCGATCCCCGTGTTGGTAGGCAACGCAATAGATCGCCACGCTACCCGGACGCCCTACATTAGAGTAAGTTTAATGTGAGATGGAGGAATGAGGGGAATGAAAATTTTATTCCTTTTTGTTCACCATCTGTAGTCTTGTCTTCCTTACTGTGCTTTGTGTCTCATCTGTTGTGTTGTTTACTGATACTCTGCAGCGTGTTGTCCACTTTTCATTTGAAAGTGTACAGCACTTCAGTCAATTTCTTTTTTTCCTCCTGTGCTGTATAAATAAACTTGACTTGACTTTTGATCAACATGGCCATCTCACTGCTATAAACATCAGCGATCCTTAGGGGGCCACACAGAAGTCTCGTACAGGCTGCGTTTATTCCCCAGGTTGCTTCGCTGCCCCTCTGTGTGTCCAGGTTAGAATCCACAGTGAGTACGGTGGCACTGTTCAGCCAAACTGAGTGATGTCTCTACTAGTCTGCTGCTAGATCATGTGCATTGTTACCTGCAGACTTGGCCTTCATGTCTCGGGGAAATTTGCGGCATACGCTGTTATAGTTGGTGCAGATGTGGTGAAGGCACCACCCAGTGAGCTGCTGGGCACAGTGGAACTGCCGAGAGAAATGCAACGATGCTCAATTTGCAGTTTTAGTACCACAGAGGTGTTGATCAGTTAACTCTAAGCATGACAGACCACACTACCTGGGCCATATCCAGGTACGCCAGAACGTCTCCGTCGATATCGGTCCCCATCATTGCCGCCTCCATCAACACCGTTACCGTGTACAGTTCTGAAAGAAAGGCAAAGGCCACTCAATCCAAGAATAACTACAGGGAGTTCGACCTAATCGGCTTGTGTAATACAATCCCATTACTTCCATGTATAAGCTCTAATACAGCAAAAGCTATACAAAACGCATTACCTGTCAGTGCAACCAAGTGGGGGAGGCAAAGACGGTTTGCAAGAACAATGAGCTCCATTGCATCTAGGTCAGGTCGGGAACAGAACCGCCCGGTATAGAGATATTCCAGCACAGCTCTCATACAGCTGCGAGTCGTATTGGGGAACAGCACCTAAGAAACAGGAAAATTCAACTCAGGTTTGCAAGGGACCACTTGCAGATCCTTTCAACGGGGGAGGGGGGGGGGATTGAAATCGTAGCTGCACAATGATAATGATATATTTTGCAGTTGTTGCTGTAAAAAGATCCAAGTCAAAAATCAAGATTTGAAAATCAAATTGTTGAAAAACCCCTCTAACTGGAGCTTTGTGATAGCAAACAGAACAGCCGACACTTACATAAAACTAACTTAATGTTGGCAAAACGACAACAAATCTATGAAATATCAATAATTACCTAACACATTTTTATTTATTTTTTTAGAAAATAATTTGTACCCAAAGCGTGATTTTTTTAAATTTAGAAGTGCTGACTGGCAATTTTAATACTTGGAATGTTATTTTTTTCTCCCCATTACTAAAGATAAAACATCTTTAAACGTTCATCTGTACTATTTCATACTCTAGAATGAAACGATTGGTGTGTGATACGTGATCAAGCGGAATAAGAAAACATTAACTAAACCCACATAGGCAGCTTAGAATCACAGAAGCTTGCATAATAATCTTATTACAACAGATTTGCACTCCCCTAATCTAAGTCATACTTGGTATACAGACTACAAAGCTCTGTGGCGCACTGTTTTGACGAGTTTGTGGATTGTTCTCTACTGCATTGGTTCGTTTTGCAAAATTAAGATTTAATAATTTTAAATGCTTCCTATATAATGATCCCTATGTGAAATTGTGGTAGAAAATGTCCTACATATTGAAATTAGGGTCAAGTAAGAAATGCTTTGGCTTCGGTCTGGGTTTGGACAATTAGACCTGGCCTTGGTTTTGTCTTGGGTTTAGCTGAGGTGGTGTCGACTACAGAGGTCCAGGTGTACGGATCAGTGACGCCTGGTTCGTATCAGAAAAACCTCTTACCTCTTTGGTGCAGCTCTCCACGAAAGGACCGCCAAACATAGCTGCCATCCAGTCACAACTCGAAATGAGTAAGGGCTTATGGGCCATGATCGTCCCATCGTCTAGCTTGAACACTACATCTGCAACACAGACACGACACCCTGCACTGAGTTCTAAGGCTTTTGATGGGGGAATGTAGACGATACTCACTGGGAGGCTGACTTGTTTACGACAGCATCTTTCCCCCACGGTACTTCTCTGGAATCAGAGAAGAGAACTGGGAAAAATAATATCCTCTCACCAGAGAAGGTGCCTTTGGCCAAGCACTCTTTGACTCTGTTGGTGCGCCGTACATGGAAGGCTTTGGTGATCTCCTGATTCATGAAGGCTTCATTGTTCAGTATGTTTGCCACCATCATCCTCAGGTCAAAGACCTCCAGCAGCTCAGCGATGTGTGCAATGTGCATCAGCTCCTTTTCGTGCTCGTCCAGCTGGCCTGTGTACAGGTAACGAAGCACCGCACGAAACGGACCAAGCTGCATGGACTGGTCCATGTGCACTACGGTCATGGGCCTGGGGCTGTAGGTCACCGGGTCATCCACCAACTCCTCCTGGATGCTGACAAAGGCTCTGCTCCACGAGGCAAGCAATCTACCCCGCCGGCTCCCTTCAGTGTCCCTCAGGGTGCCATCGCTAGTGCAAGCCCGTAGGTTGGCTCTGTCCCCATCATCACTACTCTCACATACATCAAAACTGGCAGCACGCATCAGCAGCTCTCGGCCGGAGAGACCGCGTGGTGGCCTCTCGTTCTCCTCAGGTTGCGTCTCCATGATAAAGAGGTCATAGAACTTGGAAGAGGATGTAGCCAAGTATATCTTGTGCGCAAAGATTTTCTGTCGCTCCTGTAGGACCAGGATGACATCAGCACAATGCGGGTCCTCCAGAAGACGTCCTGGATGCTCCTCTGTGGTGGTTGGGGGAGGGGGTACAGTGATTATTGGTGGGGGAGGTTTGGGGGGCAAGAAGGGGGCCTGAAGGAGGGGGCGCTGAACATTTCGTAAGTGAGATTTCCAAAACTGTAGGTGGCGTCGTGAAATTAGTGCAGCTCGAATAGCATTATCGAAGACGTCCTTAACTCCAAACTGAGCTACGACACTCGTCTCATAGTACGGCACCCCCAACTCCTTGGCCACCTCACGGCCTCTCTCTGGAGGCAGGATCTCGTTGGATTTAATGGGTCTGCAAGATGGAAAAATCTATCAGAGGCTCTTCTGGCACCGTTTGAGCATAATGCAACATAGGGCTATCAATAAGTATACATTTTTACATAAATTAAGATCTTTATTCCCACTGATTAAGGCTTTCATATTGCGGGTGTTGATTCACTACAAAATCGTGATATATCAGTCATGACATGATAATTTAAATATAACAGCATTTCTCCTGAATTGCAAAGTTAAAGCACAATTAACACAAGCTGTGAAGAGGTTTGATTTCTACATCTCTGAATGTTTGAATTTTAATTTGTTTGAATGTTTACTGAAGGAAGGATGCTCATGTAAGCTTTTGTAACACGGTGGATTTAAAATAAATGCATTTTGTTGTACACTTTCTTCAGATATCAAATCATGCTAAATACTAAAGGGGATGGAGGGCTAAAAAAAATCATAATATTGTATTGCAATATTTATATTAATGTGATATTTGAAAACTTGCAGCACGTACTGAATCAGCACTTCGATATCGCAATACTGAATCGGGAGGAACTTGCTAAATCCTAGCCCTATTTCATATAAGTGGGTTCCACCTTAAGTCCTGGTACCTTGCTAAGGGCCTTCGAGCCCTGTTGACTGCCTCCAAATCTGCATAGCGCAGGTCCAGCTGACAGCCCACCAAGATGACCGGAGCACGGGGGCAGAAGTGCTTGATTTCAGGGTACCACATGGTCTTGACGTGGTAAAGAGAGTTGGGGTTGGCAATGGAGAAACACAGCACCACCACATCAGACCTGAGGGGGCGATATGGCGCACATGGGGACTGAGGGCAGGATTTTACTCTGATTTAGTTCACCTAAATCGACTCTGTGTATAACTGTAGTCCACTGACTTCCAGTTTCTACTGCAGTGGTCATACCAGTTTCCTGTTTGTTGGCGTGTGCTATTGACAATGGCATATTTTTTGCGATGCCTGCAAGATTTACCATGGATAAATGTCAACGACATGCACAGAATTGTGAGGATGAGTATCCTCATCCTCATAATTGTGGACGTAACTTGATATGTACAACTTGAAACTTTTCATCCGTCTGCTAGTAGGTGCAGGGGAAAGTTTGTCGACAATTCTGTGCATGTTGTTGACATTTATCCATGGTAAATCTTGCAGGCATCGCGAAAAATATGCCATTGTCAGTAGCACACGCCAACAAACAGGAAACTGCTATGACCACTGCAGTAGAAACCAGAAGTCAGTGGACTACAGTTACGCAATTAGGGTCAATGATTTTTATGCTGTGGAAGTAGGGTTGCAACATCACACACCTGCCATATGCAAAACGCCGGTCCTTATGATGGTCTCCAAATGTATCCCAGAGGCGAAGGGACACACTGACATCATCCACAACATCCCTGGAGCGCTCTAGTACCTGATAAAAGCACATTTATCACGTTCACGGATATCGATATCATATCTACTCTTCCTCAGCATGGAATCAACCGGAGAACACCGGCTTACTGTGCCTATCGGTATATCTGTCACGAATAAGTGATGAATAGAGAGAGGTACATGGAGTGAACAGATTTTTTTTTATTAATTAGATGCATAGATTAGTAGAATGAGAATGTAATTCTCCTATACACTTCTTTCCACATGCTAAACCAATGTGCATATTGAGGGCGCACAGAAAAAATATTTTTCAAAAACTTTTATACTCACCTCCTGGCACACTCTGTACTGGTCTATTGCCCACACTGTGGGCACATGTGTTGCAAGTAACTGGTACTGAGTGAGCGTGGCATTGCAGGCCCGGGCACAGATAAGGCGGGTCTTCCCAACGGCATTGTCTCCCACCACCACACACTTGATGGTTTCAACGTTGGGCCTCTCATAGTCCATATCAGAATCTGGTAACTGGGACCTGTCACAATGCAAACAGGCACAAACAGATACATTATCAAATAATACGTAAGACAAACTTGCATCAGCTATGTGGAATGATGTCATTAAACTGCTCATCTGAACAGTACAACAAGGCGATCAATATGGCGAGTAGCCTCAGTGACTTGTCTTCATCTGCATTGCTCACTCTGTCTGCAGAGCTATCAATGGATGGTCTTGTGACGTCGCTGCCCGTGCTAATTCAGAAGTCCCCACTCCTTGTTCGTCATAAATTTATTCAAAGGGACAAAGCAAATAGCCAGACCAAATCATTCCCAAAATAATTTGCCAAACGGGTAAAAAGAAACATTAACCAGATCATTTCAAACAAGTTTGCGGACACAGATTTTGAAGATAAAACAAATTAGGTCAAAAAAGTTATCTTTGCTTTCAGCTGAACTGACGAGGTTTGGCCTCATGACAGATGCAGTCCTGCAACGAGGTCTCTGTAATTTCATCCATCATCTGCAAGCGCGCTGCCCAGTTTCTCATTAACACTTCCTGACCATATGTTCATGAATTCCAAACCAGCCAGCGGTTTACCTTTGATCAGTGTAAGTCTAATACACGCAAACTGCAATGGGAAACGGGAGACCCCACAAATTCTGTATAGCAACTGCGTTAGATGAAATGGAGTGCACAGGTAAAAATATTTTTAGTTTCATGAAAATGGTGGCTGATGATTTTGGTACTTGGACTGGTTTCCAAGGGAACTGTAGCCCGTTTCTCTGTGCGAGCGCGCGCGTGTGTGTGTGTGTGTGTTAGCCTATATAAGACCATTTTGCATAAATAAGGCTACTAACAGCTAGTCCATATATCATTTTTTTAATTAACCATATCAGAGAAGCAAAGAGTCCATACAGTATCACCCCGAAGTCATTATTTGTATAAACTAGACGTTTACCGGGGTGCGTGGGGTTGCTGTTGATAAAGGCTTGTGCTACATCATAATTTATGACAACAGGCCATTACTAAACAGCAACACATCCATCAGCACTACTGGGATGCAGACTTATTGCATCATACACCGGTCTCTCAATGAGCCTACCACTTGGCAATCTGACATTGGGTCCATTCATACAACCAAGCCCCATTTAACTGCTGTGCCTGGGAGTCAGCAACGACGTGTTTCACCAGGGCTAACCATAACGCTGTGTTACATTTCTAAGAAATCACCTGAGAATGAAGAATAGCAAATATCATCCACAGAACACATGACGTCTTTATACAAAAAAAAATGGGTTGCATTCTTATATTGTGTGTGTAACGGGGGCAGTAATTTTAACCTGGTTACATGTGTTTTTACCCATACTATTGTAAACGCAGTGACTCCCAGCCATAACCACAGCCCCTGAAATTCAACCTCTGTACGCAGGGCCACTAATAGGTACAACAGGGTTTGTGGTCCACTTCACCTATGTAAGTGTGATAATAAGCCATCTCCATCAGTTTTGCAGTACTCGCCTGCGTTTATTCCAGTCATTCACATAATTGCCTTATTGATACTGTAGCGAGTCGGGGGGGGGGGACAACGCAACCACAGGAGGTGCCGCGGCCGGGAAGCGAACCCGTATCGCCCGCACCGCAGGAGGCGTCGCTAACCGCTCGACTAACGGCTCAGACCCGGAAAGTTAAGTTTAGCGGCTGGCCGAGCGCAAGGTCAATACGACGAGACAGTTTAAAACCGCCTCCCGTGTCCCTCGCGTCCGCGTTGCGCAACCCTCGAATCTATCGGATCATAATTTGAGGGCGAAGCCCCGCACCGGGCCTGACACGTAGCGCCGAGACCACAGGAGGGGAGCAGCTCATCGCAGCCAGGATGACAACGCCGCAAACGGCTTTTAACGCTATGAGGGGCGGGGAGCGGGGGGGGGGGGGGGTTCGGCTCTACCCTCCGTTCGGCGGCCGGTCACGCCGCCGCATTAGCCCGCACGTTATGTAACGTCCACTCGGGGCTTTCGAGAGGCGTCTGCCGCTTATTTCTAACTCTCTGCCCCCCCCCCCCCCGAAAACGTCAAAGATTATTAGGGGGGTCGGGGGGGGAATGTCCTGTTTGCACCCGACGTTGTCGTTTCTCCTTACCGCAGCATGAGGAAGTGGTGAAGCGGATCGGCCGGTAGACGAGACGAGAAGGGCTCCATCGGATGCGACCTGCACCTGACGGAAGCGGGCGTTTAGCTTCATCTTCGGGGCGATGTTGAATTCGGGGCTCGTCTTGAAAACGGGGCGGGAGACCGCGAGGCGAGGGGGGGGGAGAGAGAGAGAGGGGGTGGGGGATCAATCCCCCCGGGGTTTTAGGAGGGGGAATCGAACGCAGTGCCCGGCGCTCGGACCGCCGGCGTCAAGCCTGTCTGATCCGTATCCAGGGGAGCCGCAGCCCAGAGGAACCTCCTCCTTCCTCCTCCTCGTCGTCGTCGTCTAGTCACCTACAGGCCTGCCTGGATAATGACGGGCACGCACATGGAGCAAAAGGAAAAGAGGAGAAAAGAAATAAAACGGGGGGGGGGGCGGGCTGGGGGGGGGACGGGCTGTGCCGTTAAAGATGGTCCACGATCACGTTCCGATGTGTCTGACCGGCCACGCGTCTCCCTTCTAATAACGCCGCAGGTCGGTCAGACTCCGCTTCGTTTAAATAGCCCAAGTTCATTCATAGAACGGAGACAACGCCTCCTCCCCCCCAACCCCACCCCACCCCGGCACTCCCCCAATTAAAGCAAACGGCGCAGTGACTCAGAATTCGCCTCCTCCTTAGAGGAACGAACGCATTCACGCTCCATTGTCAAAGGCAGCGGCACACCAGCGAAACACAGCGCCCTGCCGACCACAAACGGGAGCTCCGGTTAAAGCCACCTTTAGTATGGAGACCGGGACAACGTGACGTCAGCCTGATCCGTCCATCCCGGTATTCGGCCGAAAAAGGACGCCGCCGCTACCAAACCACGTCACCAGCCCCCAAACCACCAATGTAACTCTCTTGATACGTCATCACCACCACACTTTCACCCTTCTTTTTTAAAATTATTATTTCAACGTATTTTCTTGCCAAATGCCTTGCCGGATTCAAAGGTTTTGTTTTCACCCCGAAAAAGGGGCGGCAACAACCCCCCCACCCCACCCCACCCCACACCACACACACACACACACACACAACCACACAAAACAGCGACAGCAAGCCGCCACTGACACAAGTGACAGTCCTTTAATTTGGCAGCGAGGAATGAAAAGTTATAGTCCATGGGCCAGACGATATTTCGGTACACTCAAGGTGGCAAAACTTACTTATAATTTTTGAAAGGATCCATGTCTGTAGATGATATTTTGGTATGATAACCATTCCTGAGTGGCAGCTGTATCACAGTTATCAGCTCATGAAGTTAACCACCCGCTAAACTAAATTGCATTTTAGACGCTGGTGCATATCCTGGTTTAGCCTCATGGTCAGGACATTTTTCAATGTTCTATAATATTGTCTTTGGTATCATTTTAAAGGGGACCTTCTTAGCTTTCATTCAAGCCCTGTTGTGGATATTTTTCACAAATATAGAGGTCACTTGAGCTCTTCAACCCGTCAATAACACACATCTTTCTGCAATTTTCGCCTAAACTATATACTTTCTTTTAGCCCTGTGGCATCTAGGAATATCAGGGACACAAAACACAAAAACTGGAATACTCACAGGACTGAAAAGATTCAGGAAATGTATAATATACCCATACTATTTCATTGTGTGAGGTGATTGTGAGCCTTAAATGAGAACTAGACCAAAGCCAGTTAGGTCACAAACTGGTCTCTATACATTTGTTTAAATACACAATCAAAATACATGATAAAAAGGAATACCATAGTGAGGTAATGAACTATTTTAATATTTTAAACAACATTGACATTTACATATACTTAGTCAATGATACATGTAATCCCATATCATTAGTGGGTATATGTAATGGTAATGGGTAGGGTAATGGGTATATGTGAATATGGTTACATTATTGTTATCAAGATCTGGGTAACCAAGTCCAGAATCAACATCCTGTGCATCAATAGACTACTACCACAGTAATACCATCAGAATCATCACACTGTCATTCATCAAACTGCTCGTTTCTCTCATCATCTGACTCCCCAAGTTCAAAGTCCAGTTCTGGACCATCCTGCTGTTTTTGGTTACTGCAGGTCTGTAACCTGCACATGTCTGTGCATGGAAGTCCATTTGACAGGCACATGCAGCTTGGCATTTTGCATGAATGCACACACTTGCATGTTAGCATTTCCAAGACCACATCTGGTGCAGGTGGGGAGCGCATCCAGTAAATGGCCAGCTTGCCTTCATCGTCTGTCCATCCATACTCAGTAGGGCTTGGCACCACAGGGTTAGCCTGCAGACAGCACTTCCATATTGCTGCCTGATAGTTGGCTCGTTGAACATGCATAAAGAGACAGTCTCTACATGGTGGCAGCTGGCTGGACTCAACCTCTCCCCTTTTGGTGCAGAAGAGCTGGTAACGCAGTTTGTTCACCTCAGCAGTGCTGCTATTAGCAACATACATCCGACAGGTGAACTGCTCAATTTTCTGGAACAGCTCATCACTCACATTCCATGTCTGTCCCAGTTGACTAAAAGTCTCTTGGCAGGAAGTGTGCTTTCTCACTATCTTCAGGGCATTCAGCTTCCCTCGACCAGCGAATGCACTGACAGTGTCGCAGCCTGTGAAGGCATGTAAGCCAATTAGGCTGTCACAGATGCTGTCTCCAAGTGAACTTGCCAGTTTGGTGATGTCGACAAACCGTGTGCGGTTCTGAGTCCCACACTTCTGGTAGATGGGACAGGTGATGTCCTTCTGGAAGCCAAGACAAAGCACCATGACATCAGTGTCCTCAGCTGTGATGATAACTGACTTTGAGCCCGCATTTGCTGCATGCAATGCATGCAGGAGCAGACGGGTGTCAGCTTCTTCATGTGTGGAGTGCAGTTCTGCTGCTTCCTCACACCCATCTTCTGTCAACTTGTAGCAGGTTTCCTCACAGGTCATGTACAACACCTTGCCATGCAGCATAGCTCTGTATCGTGGGAGTTTCCACTCTTCCACCAGAAACTTGATGAGACTGGTCTTGTTGGAGGAACTGCACAGAAATTTTCTCCACTGCTGGACGTGGTGTCCCCCTGCAAGATTCTTGTACTGGAGAGTGATGTCTCCACCCCGGTTCAGTCGTTCAGCATCTTTGATCGAAGTCTGGTGATAGACATCAAAAACAACATCAATCCTCCCACTCTGTGCTCCCTCATGGAGGACCTGGGTCAAGGCTGAATCTGCCACCTGTGCAAAGGTTTTGTTGTTGCCATTCATTTTTTGGACCAGGCTCATCCCATCAATGATGGAAGTAGATGGGATTGGGATGTCTTCTGCAGGAGATACATTCTTTTCAAGCTCTCTGGCAAGTGCAGCCTTGTTTGTTTTTCGTAAGGACCCATCAGCATTTGCCAGTGCCCATGGTAGTGGGCCCAATGGGTAGGCAAGGACATCCTTCAGATTCACCTTCCTGCTTTCAGCCACCAGGATCATGTGACTGAAAAGGTTTCTATCTGCCTTCAGAACCACATCCTGTGCTTTCTTTCCATGAGCTTGTTTTGTGCTGACATTGGAGAATGTTTTCAGACTTTGCTTGGTCATCTTGTCGTGGAATTTCACAGGTGGTGGGTCTGCATCTAACCTTGTTTGCTGGAATGCTTGGTAGGCCTCTTCTCCTTTCTCAAGAGATCTCAAGAGATCTATGGTCACATCAGGTGGAGCCATGTTGCCAGTGGAGAGGCTAACCAAATCAATCTCATCAGGGGACATAGGATTGAGCCAGTTATTCTCCATAAGGTCCATGACAGACTGGACATCTGCTTCATCTCTCTTGATCCTTGGACTCTGTAGATCTGGATGAGACCATTTGCACCTGCCTTGACCTGTCAGGTCTCTCAGCTGTCTGAGGTACATGCTTCTATACTCAGCTGTGAGATAATATTTGGTCACAGCTCCTGGCTTCAAGCTGAATCCCTTTGTCCCTCCAGCTGTTTGGGTGTCTTTGTTCACCGTTTCTTCTATAGCTTGGTCAACAGGGATTCGGCCAAAGGGATTGGTGGAGCCCAGTTGGACTGAGAAGCCTCCTTCCATGAATTCTGTGTACACATCTGGGTGTGTGATGGGCAGCTCAGACATCTGGGCGTAGTAGTAGGGGAGGTAGCGTGCATAATTCATCCTGTCATAAGCAAAGCACCATGAGATCATTGCTCGAATGCTAGCCAAGTGTAGCATCCAGTCTCCCTCTCTGGATGCTCGGATGAGCCCCAACAAGATTTCAACCATGTCCAAATAGGACATCCAGAAGTTCGAGAGGCTGCCGTTTCCACCTCTAAGGAACTCACGGTAGACTTCAAATAGATCCATGATGCGTGTACAAGAGCTGTTCTCGAGGACCTCCTTCAAAGCATGTTGTGAGACTTCTTTCCCAAGGCTGTCAATGGTCTTCAGTGTCTCATTCAGGTGAACCATGTCATTCCTGTGAGTTTCTTCCAACCAGGACAGGAAACCATTCAAGGTCAGTCACATGAGAGCCTCATACAGGAGCGTGTGTAGTCGCACTGCCCTGTTGTACTTGCGGCCATCCATAACACCAGCAATTGAGCCTTCTGCAATCATGCCAGACTCAATGCAGAGGTCTTTGAGTCCAGCATCTTGGAAACGCTTTCCTATTATTGCCAGCAGTGTGCAGATGGTGTGGAATACCCCAAGCCTAACGATGAAATCATGGAACTTGTCATGGTGTTTCCATGTGATCTCGACAGCCTTCGCATACAGGGCTTGGTCAAAGACACAGACAATCTTCCTCAGGCCTAAGCACTGCATGATGCTCAGTGACTGGTTAAGCACCTCGTTGACAGTAGACATTTGTGTCGCTGGAGCGTTGATGGTAGGCAGATAGCCTATATTGTCGGGGATGACCGTCATCTCTCCTCGAGTCAGGATGTTGAAGCCTGTCCAGCTGCTGACTGACTGTTCTTCTTGTTGTGACATGCGTGCTAGGACCCAAAGAAGGTTTTTCTCTCTGGCAAGCTTAGTATTGGCTGCAGTATCGGCATCTGACTTTTTGCTTTGTGGTGGCCCTACCCGTTGTCCAGCATTGTAAGTTGGTAACATTGGTGGGGGTCCATCAATGCTTCTCTTCTTTGTTTTGGGAACAGTGGGCATGGGTTGGACAGGAAGTGGGTTGA
This sequence comes from Lampris incognitus, assembly GCF_029633865.1. Classification (NCBI taxonomy): domain Eukaryota; kingdom Metazoa; phylum Chordata; class Actinopteri; order Lampriformes; family Lampridae; genus Lampris; species Lampris incognitus. The sequence goes on from NC_079211.1 coordinate 142,824,867, forward strand.
CTGGCTTTGCTTGCACAGCAATCCCATTGACTCTGTGAGATGTTCCCTCACCACTGACAGTTTCTTCAAGACGGTCGATATTGTCCCAGGCTAAAGTTGTGAATATGCCTGGATGGATGTTAGCTGGAAGGGCAATGCCACTCCCTGATGATGAGAGTTTCTGGAGACAAAGGGCAGTGTTGATCTCTTCCATCTGTGAATAGGACACACTGTGACCAAGTCGGTTGAGGATGTTTATCAACTCTACATTTCCTGTCAACGATTTGACACTGAATGGCAGAACAATGTGCTTGGAAGGCTTGGTATTTCCACATGTCACTGCATATACTATGTCATGGCCAAATGACTGCAGAAGGCACTGCACTCTCTGGGATGCATGATCAGGATCATTTGAGCCTGTGAGTAGAGAGTACAGGAAGATAATGAGCGACTCTGGAATGGTAGGACATTCTGCTTCTGGTTTGACTTAAGGCGGCCAGGTTTGAGGAACATCTTGACTTTTAATGTCTGCTCTCAATTTGATGGCTGCTTTGGCTATAACATCTTGTGCACTGACACTTTTCAGGGTCTGCAGCTCCCTTTTGAGAGACTGATTTTCTTTGGCAAGTTCCCTCATGGACAAGTTATCGGGATAGAGGAAGAGTTTTCCTTTCTCATCAGGGAATATCTGCAAGGCTCCAGCAAACTCACTCTCCAGGTTTCGCCTTATGTGCTTCTTGGTTGATTCCTTGACTTGGGCAATGCCTTGGGAGTTCATTGAAGCTACCAGTCTAGAAGAGAGATCAGTCATTGTCATCACTTGAGGATTGCCAAAAAGCTCCATCCTGATGAAGAGGAACAGCTCATTGTATGCCTTATTCACAGCAGCTTCATACTGGGCTGCAGCATCATCATCTTCATTGCTGGCAACCTCTCCTTTGGAAACCTCTTCTTTGGTGTAAAGTCTATAGCATGACCTGTGGTAGTGCCCTTCAGCTGCTACAAGGTCTCTACTCACAATGGCAAGGATTCTGCTGTCCCTTTTCTTTGTGGCTGCACTCCTGATCTTTGCATCAGCTCGCAGTTCTCGACACTGCACCAGTACTTCTCTCGTATTCTGTCTCTTGGAATATTTGCTGTTTTTCTGACAAAATATGCACTCTGCATCATAAGTCCTAGATGTACTTGGAGCATGTCGAGCTACTCTCTTAGATTGTTTCTCTTCAGCAGAGACACAACTTTTCTTTTCTTTTGCAAGGAGGCCATCAAGAATTTGCTTCATAGTGAAGATACTGCGACACTTTCTGTGGTAGTAGATTGCTGGAATCTGTCCCTCAGGAATGTCTTTTGCCAGTTTCAAAACTGGTGCATGATTTCGTATCTGAGCTGCCCTGAGCAGAGTTCTCCATGAGTCGACACTTTGTAGTGAAACCAGCTTATCTGTATCATCAGAACAGTGGATAATGCACTCCACCCGTGGGCGCTTTGGTATTGGGTAAAAACTTGCTTGTTCACCAGTGGCCATATTCAGTCAGTTTTCACCTGCCACATACAAACAAATACATGTAACTTAGGTGTATGAACACTACTAAAACAAAGTTTACTTTGCTTCACCAGTGTCATATTACCATTATTTATCTTACATAGCCACAAATAGATACATTACCTAGTTGCTATGCAACAGCTGTATTTTGTCCACATGAGGCCGCTAAAATCAACACAAGATGAAAGTTCCTCGTAGCCACTTTAACTAATCATATTAACATATACATTAAAAGAACATGCTAACATTATGGGAAATTAGCTTACAATCTTCTCCAGAGTGAGACAAGAAGATAGATACCAGTTTCCTCTATATGTGTTTAGTAGAAAGCTATCTGGCTGCACGTTAGCCTAGCTTAGCACAATGAATGGAAGTACACAGTACTGGTTATTCTTGGTTGTTGGCCAACTAAGAACTGTCCCAGAGTTTAAGCTAGGCTAATCAGTACCAGGGGTGTTGAAATGCTATATTTGTAAAAATCTGGGCAAATACACAATCGTGAGAGGCACAGAAACAGGTTTCCTGAAAGAAAAATGAAATAGCTGCTCATTTGGAAAGGTTATCATGTATTATTTTACTTCTGTTAGTGTACCAAATAAAATGGCACCAGTGAAGTTGTGCCACCTTGGGTGATATCGATATCTGGTCTGACCCATGGACTAACTGGCTTTGGTCTAGTTAGTTTCTTAGTAATAATGCCCTTCTAATTTAAGGTTCACAATCACCTCACACAATGAAATAGTATAGGTATATTATACATTTCCTGAATCTTTACAGTCCTGTGAGTATTCCAGTTTTTGTGTTTTGTGTCCCTGATATTCCTAGATGCCACAGGGCTAAAAGAAAGTATATAGTTTAGGCGAAAATTGCAGAAAGATGTGTGTTATTGACGGGTTGAAGAGCTCAAGTGACCTCTATATTTGTGAGAAATATCCACAACAGGGCTTGAATGAAAGCTAAGAAGGTCCCCTTTAAAATGATACCAAAGACAATATTATAGAACATTGAAAAATGTCCTGACCATTAGGCTAAACCAGGATATGCACCAGCATCTAAAATGCAATTTACTTTAGGGGGTGGTTAACTTCATGAGCTGATAACTGTGATACAGCTGCCACTCAGGAATGGTTATCATACCAAAATATCATCTACAGACATGGATCCTTTCAAAAATTATAAGTAAGTTTTGCCACCGTGAGTGTACCGAAATAGGAAATTTTGGGCTCTGGCCCATGGACTATTAAGTGGGTTCCTGCTTCTTGACAAAATTGGTATAGCTACAGTGTAACAACAGCGTTGTTATGTGGTGATTGTGTAACCGGTTATTTTCTTGCCCGGTGTGGGATTCGATACGGAGTGTACTGCACCACAAGGCGACATCACTAACCGCTCGGCTGAAGGGTCAGACCCGTTAGCTAGGGACTAACGTGTGTTATCAGTAGTTTACAATTGTTTCCTTACGGACTGTTTCAGAGTGGGACACTTGTGACGAGTAGCTGGCTAGAGTGTTTATGCCATGCAGTGAAGCGGTGACGGAGTTAATAAACAGTGTAAACAGTTAAAAATGTTTTAATCGTCCGTTGTACATGGTGTAGAGACGGGACGGAATGAAACATGGTGGCAGCGGAAACAACTTTGAGAGGACAGAGCAGAAAAACGGGACTTTTGCGGTGCGGCTAACTCGTGTAAACTAGTAATAAGACACGTTAGCCCCTAGCTAACGATTGTGACCCTTTAGCCGAGCGGTCAATGATGTCGCCTTGTGGTGCAGTACACCGCGTATCGAATCCCGCACCGGGCAAGAAAATAACCGGTTACATTGGCGGCAGCGGTGGGATCCGGAAGTGTGCAGATCCTCAGAAGTCTCTTCGGAGCGCGGGAATAACGAAGCGCGAGGGCGCGCTTCCGGGAGAGGGTGACGACTGTAAACTACTAATAAGACCCGGTCTGACCCTTTAGTCGAGCGGCTAGCGATGTCGCCTTGTGGTGCAGTACACCCCGTATCGAATCCCGCACCGGGCAAGAAAATAACCCGGTTACACTAGCTAGCGAACCGGCTAACGGGGAAATCGCGGGAGCTGAAGGGGACGCGCCGTCAGTCGCAGTGAAAGATGGAAGCTTTGAAACCTCCGCCGACATTGTGTTTGGACTCTGGCAACCTAGCGAAATCGTGGAAGGAGGAGTTTACACTCTACGTGGCTTTCTTTGCCTGGCGCAGCAGAAGAGGTGAAAGTGAAACTGTTTTACTACCTTATTTCAGAGACCGGTAGGGGACTTTGTGAAACTTTGATGAGCGATGTGACTTCGGCCAGGAGGACATTCAGTGACATGATTACAAAATTTGATGAACATTTGTTTTGATTTGATATACTTTATTAAACTCTGCTGTGCATTTAACACATCCTAGCTGTGTAGCTGGGAGCAGTGGGCAGCCGCCGTGCAGCACCCGGTGACCAACTCCATCCAGTCCGTCTTGCCATGCGTCATTGCAACCCTAAGCTAAATGGGACAGTAGAAAGGTATCATGGGAACTCAAGGAATGGATGAAAACATAGATACATATGTAACTGATTTCAGAGTTTTAGCCAGCACATGCAACTTTAGAGAAATAAAGAACTCACTTATACGTGATAGAATAGTATGTGGCAATAACAACTCGGGAGTGAGAGAGATTACTTACAGAGGAAGAGCTGACATTGGACAAGTGTCTACAGTTGTGCAGCGCTACAGATTTGTCAGGTGAAACTAGCAAAACCATTGAAGGAAATACAGTGGAAGAAGTACACATGGTGAAACAGACAGCATGGCAGGATAAAAACACGGACACGGTGTCATGCATTTTCTGTGGGAAGACACATGAAAGGAACAAGACCAAATGTCCAGCCTTTAGAAAGCGCTGCAAAAAATGTAAAGAAAATCACTTTGCAATCAGATGTAAATCCAAACCAGAGAAATGGAAAAAAGGAAAACAGTCCGGTGCACCATGTGACTGAACAGGACAGTGATGACTATGAGGACATCATGAGTGTCACTACTACAGAGATACTGACAAAGACTTGTAATGAGGCCAGAAATGGCAAAGGCAAGAAGAGCCAGCTTTTTGTAGGGATGCTGGTAGGCAAAGAGCTTGCGAAGTTTCAAATATACCCTTTTCCCACTGGCCAAAAAATTCCGCTAATGTCCGTCTTTGGTCAATGTAAAAATGTGGACGTTAGCAGGTTTTTTGGCCAGTGGGAAAAATAGATTGTGGAGCTACCTGTAATATCATCCCCATAAATCTCTTGAATCTAGACACTCAGATGGAACACACAAAGAAAGTGTACAACAAGACACAAGACAAGTAATGTACAACAAGACCAAGCTTCATCCACTTGGCAAATGCAAGGTGAAGGTGAGAAATCCGAGAAACCAGAAACAATACCGGCTGGAGTTTGGTGGTGAATAAGGACTGTAGACTGCCAATGTTTGGCAGGAGGGCAAGTGAACTATGAAACTAATCAAAGTACAGTATGACAACATACTAGCTATCAACAGCATCGTAACGGAAGAGGAACCATCTCGGTGTGAATTAACCATGGAACAAATAAAGAAGGAGTTCGGAGATTTGTTCACAGGTGATGGCTGCCTGGACGGAGAGTACAGGATCGAGATCAATGAGAGGGTGGAGCCAGTGAAACTTCTGAAACAACGAGTCCCGGTTGCCATGATGACTCCCCTGAAGGAAGGACTAAAGGATCTCCAAAGGCGAGAGATCATCACACCTGTGGAGAAAAGCACGGAGTGGATCAGTAGTCTGGTCACTGTGCAGAAACCTAATGGGAAGCCAAGGATATGCATCGACCCAAGACCACTTAACAAGGCACTGAAGTACAGTCATTTTCCCCTTCCCACCATCGATGATATCCTCTCAGACCTCTCTAGAGTGAAGGTGTTTACAGTCTGTGATGTCAAACATAGATTTTGGCACGTCAAACTGGAGGAGGAGTAAAGCTATCTGACTACATTCTCTACACAGTTTGGCAGATTTCGGTGGCTTAGGATGCCTATGGGAATCAGCCCAGCTCCTGAGATTTTCCAGAAAAAGTTGACACAAGCGTTGGAGGGGCTGCTGGGCATATACATCATAGCCGATGACGTATTGATCACAGGAGCAGGTGATACACAAGAGATGGCCAAAGAACACGACGAGAAAGTGAGACAGTTCCTAAACAGATGCAGGGAAAAGAACATAAAACTGAATGCAGACAAGTTCGGACTGAGACGACAGGAAGTGCCATACATTGCACACCTGTTGACAGCCGATGGACTGAAAATCAACCCCGGTAAGGTTCAAGCAGTGAGAGACATGCCGAGACCAACAGATGTGAAAAGCATATAGACACTTCTTTGCATGGTGAATTATCTTTCTAAATTCTACCAACACTTATCAGATGACTGCAAGATACTGATACAGCTCACACACAGAGAAAATATGTGGGATTGGACAGAAATGCACAAGGAAACAATATATAGGCTCAAGGACAATATAGCCAAAGCACCAGTACTGAAGTACTACGACCCAAAAGAGGAACTGCATTGCAGTGTGACGCATCAGAAACGGGACTAGGGGCAGCACTGACACAAAAAGGGAAACCTGTAGAATTTGGGAGCAGAGCACCGACACAGACAGAAAGGGGCTATGCCCAAATCGAAAAATAATGTCTGGCTGTTGTCTTCAGCATGAAAAAATTCCGTCAATGGCCGGAAAGTGACAGTACAGAGTGACCGTAAGCCTTTAGAGAACATTGTCAAGAAGCCACTGTTGGGTGCACCAAAGAGACTCCAAAGAATGTTGCTCAGGCTTCAGAGATATGACACAGATGTGACCTATGTCCCTGGACATGACATGTTGCTTGCAGAAACCTTGAGCAGAGCATATTTGCCAAAGAGCTCAACTACCAGGTCAGTGGAAGCTGAGATTGAGCCAGTCAACATGGTGGATTACCTACCTATCTCAGAAGAGAGACTAAGCACAACCTGAGAAGACAAAATACTAGACACTAGGCAAGATCATTCAAAGGGGATGGCCAGAAAATAAGAAACACTGATAGATATCATGCACTACTACTCATTACAAGAGGAATTGAGTGTTCAGGATGGAATTATCTTCACAGGAGAGAAAGAGTTGTCATCCCGGACCCGCTCCGAGGTGAGATCACCCGCCGTATTCACTCCACTCACCTGGGGGTGGAGGGATGCCTCAGGCGTGCGAGAGAATGTGTTTACTAGCAGGGAACGAACGAACATATTAAGACATTCATAGCAAAATGTGACATTTGCAGATCAGTTGATACAAAACAGTAAAAAGAGACATTACAGCCACATGAGGTACCAAGTAGACGATGGGCCAAGGTTGGTACAGATTTGTTTACTTATAACAACAAAGACTGTATCATTACAGTTGATTACTATTCCAACTTTTGGGAAGTCAACTACTTGCCAGATACAAAAGCTAGTACTGTGATAAAGAGGCTGAAGGCTCACTTTGCCCATCAAGGTATCCCAGATATAGTTGTTTCAGATAATGAGCCACAGTACACTTCCCAAGAGTTCCAGCATTTCCGTCAGCTGCGGGAGTTCAAGCACAAAATTTCATTTCCGGGATACCCGCAAAACAACGGGAAGGCGGAATCTGCTGAGGAAATAGCAAAACGACTGATGATGAAAGCCAAGGCGGCAGGAGAGGACCCAAATCTGTTTATGTTGGATCGCTGCAGCACACCAACTCAAGGACTAAATACAAGCCCAGCTCAGAGACTGCTGAGAAGGAGAACCAGAATCCACTTCTAGGGCTGTGTGATATGACCAAAATCTCATATCACAATAACAGTTCATCCATATCCCGATATAGCACATTTTCTGTAAATTCAATGAATAAATAGTTTATATAAAATTACCACATGGAAAGACCTATTTCTTATTACATTTTGAATTATATACTCACCAAATAAAAGGTACTTACTCATATTTGATTATTTTCTCCTTTTATTTAGAACCTTTATGCACATTTTCAATTAAGCATGTAACAAAATATAAAATAATGTATAAAATATAAAAAGGTGAATAGAACACACTTTTCAGCTATAGTTGCAAACAAAATAAATTGAGGCCATGTCTTTGCAGATGTAAGTTGCAACGGCAGTCGTTATCTCCTTCCATCTTCATGATTCTTTGACATATGGTGTGCCGCAGGCAAACGTCTCTTGCAACGTCCGAGTTGGGTTTGTTTTGAGCACTCGACTGTGCTTTTTCAGCACTCATCTGTAGAATCTCTCCATACTGTTTGACATGATTCTTGCGTAGGTTGGTAGAAGAGGCTAGTGGTGTTTGAGTCTGTTTTGGGGACCAGCGTGCGGCATATTTTGCAAAGTACGGTGGTTTGGATAATGGATGGATGGATGGTTTTCTGGTCCGTGTCAGACCTTTCATACCCAAACCACATCCATACGATAAAAGTAGCCCCTCTTTTAGGTACAAGCTCCTCATTTTGTCCTGGCTGGTCGGAGTCCTTCTGTTCAGAATTACACCATTCTGCGTTACGTTCACTGTCCTCCATGTTTGTTTGTATTGCCTTTATGCAAATGTCCTGCCTGCATCTGTGCTGTGCAAAGAGCGGAAAGGGTCGCCCAAATGATGAAAAATATTGCCGTAAAGAGTGTGATTTGAGACACAATGAAATAAACGATAGAGCTTAATATGAAACAACAGACGTTTTCTATCGTCACATGATACATATCGTCATATCGCATAGCCCTACCTACTACCAACAAGAGGTAGTCTTCTGAAGCCAGAGGTGAAACGTACAACACAGGAACAGACTGACAGGAGAATGAAACAGGCCAAATACTTCAACAGGACAGTCAAGGACATGGAGACACTGAAACGGGGAGACCGTGTTAGAATACAGCCTTTTAAACCCCACACGGTCTGGAGAAAGGCTACAATGGTGAATCCTGTGGACCACAGGTCCTACGCAGTACAGCTGGACACTGGAGGTGTTCTTCGGAGGAATCAACGTCACCTTAGACGGGACCAGGGCACAGGACCCAGTGTGTCAAACCGAACAGTGACCGTTGAAGCTCACACCACACCAGCGACTGTTGCAACCTCTGGCAGAGTCATGGGTGACACACAACAGATTGTAACTACCACATATGGTCGAACAGTTAGGCCAAGATACCTGAAGGACTACGCAAGTTGAACTGTGGTACAAGATGTGAAACATGGACACTGAAAAGAAGCGGGGGGGGGTGTTAAAATGAAAATGTTGGAAAGCACTGTGAAATCTTTATTTTTAATTTTTACAGTATCGTTTTGAAATGCCACTGGGAGATCTTATTTTCAACATTGAAAAGGAACAAATTTTTATTCGATAATATTGTTTATTGTTAACAGAGGATACAAAGGAAGTGACATTGTATACAGTTATGTGATGTTATTGAAGTTAGACTGTTGAATAAGGGATCACGCTTCAAAGGAAAAGAAAAAGGATATAACAATAGTATTGTTAAGCAGTGCTTGTTTCCACACGGACTGTTATACCTGGCTAGAGTGTTTGTTATGCCATGTATGTGAGGCAGGGACGGAGTTAATAAATAGTTTAAGGAGCTAAAAATGCGTTAATCGTCCATTCTTTATAGTGTAGAAACAGGACAGAATGAAACATACAGTATGTCAATGAAATACATCTGACACATTTTTTTCCACCAACGATTGTTTGGTTTAAACAGACGAAAGTCGTTTAAAAGTTATTCACGAGTAGCTACTCCAGTTGGTTGGCAGTATTGCTGCCCCCCCCCCTCCCTTGACAGACAGGCTACCTTGCTCTTGGCATGAGTGGCCTTATGCAAAATCCTAGTTGATTGTTTCTGGAATGAGAGACAATTCCGAATGGCTTGTTCAAATGGTGCCATTTGCTGACAAAAAAAAAGAGATAGAGAAACAAACATGTTTTGTAAGTGCTGTGAAAGCATGAAAACAGTACTCCTCGCTGACAGCAAAACCCACCCCAAGATTAGACGAATTGTCTTTTCCACATCACAACTGTTTAATAGCAGTGACTTCTTGCAGGAGCTCTGATTTAGGGCTGGGCCCAATTGACCATGCCTATGTTGTAGTGTCATTTATTTGGATCACGTCTGACTGCAGGTGCACAAGAAATTAAATTCTTGGTCTTTCACTTATGCACCAGCTAGGGTTAAATAAATCTGCATAAGTCTACTTAATCCATTAAAAGCGGTCTCTGTTTGACATTTATATAACATATCCTACGCTGAAAGAATGGCCCAAACTTGAGAAGCATGCAATTTAGACGACTTAAGTATCCAAGCCTCACCACTCATGTGTTATGGGAGCAATTAATACAAAAATGCAGGTCGATTACTGAGAGAGTTTCTAACGTTATAATAATAATAATATGTGGACCAACAAAAGACACACTAGTAACTGAGGAGCACCGGACTAAAAGCAGACACAGAGGGCCTAATAATTGCTGCACAAGACCAGAGCCTGACAACCAGATCCTATCACCATCGCATCATCAAAGACGGAACAGACCCAAAATGCAGAATCTGTGGAATGTACGAAGAAACCATCGACCGCATTGTCTCAAGCTGCCCGGAACTGGCAAAGACCGAGTACATATACAGGCACAACAAGGCAGCAGCATACCTGCACTGGAAGATCTGCAGGAGTTACAAGATCAAGACGTCTGAGAAGTGGTACCAACATCAGCCAAAAACGGTCACTGAGAACAATGATGTCACCATCCTCTGGGACATGCCCATCCACACTGACAGAGAGGTAAAAGCCAACAAGCCCGACATCGTTATCAAGGATAGGGAGGAAAAGAGGTGCATGCTCATCAACATGGTAACACCTCAGTGAAAGTCACAGAGAAGCTGACCAAGTACAAAGACCTGGAGATTGAAATCAACAGGATGTGGGGTATGAAGACCGAAACAACACCAGTGGTCATCGGAGCTCTAGGACTCATGAAGAAGGGAATGGAAAAGTTCACCAACCGTATCCCAGGCAACATCAACATGCATGAAGTCCAGAAGATTGCCCAACTCAGAACAGCCCACATATTACGACAAGTACTCTCAATCAAGTGACATCTGCCCTATAGTGCCTCAGGTCCACCGTTTGGACCCGGCTCTACAGGATGTAAAACAGGAAACACGAAAGAAATAATAATAATAATAATAATAATTTTCCAAATTAAATTGTCTGTCACATTTTATTTTTATTTTTCACCTCTTACTATCTGCAGTGTCTCATGAGCCACGATAGGATGAAATTTCAATTAGTACATTTCACTTCTAGAGTTGTGAGTTTCAAAGTGGGGCATGCCTCATCATTATAATTAAATGCTTTCAGTGTGTTATTGGCGTTGATGTTGATATTGGTATTAGAAATCCTATCTGGATTAATTCCTATTAATTCATAGCGGTTTTAACTCCTGCAATTCTTAGTTTTATCCAGCAGGTGATGCTAATATACTTAATTTAGCAATTGCTATATGTTGTTATCAGAGATGGGTAAAATTAAACAAATGGCTTTTCATGCTACAAATATGATCAATAATGTCCTAACAACTGAAACCTGGTATTAACCCTTTTTGTATTTTTGAAAAAAAGCCAATACACATTGCAGATAGTGACAGTATTTCCTGAACAAGCAAAACCATTATCCTGTGCCCGACTACAAATAAACTACATAAAAAAAGACACGGTCCTTCTACAGAGTGGAAATGACTTACTCAACTGTAATGTCCAGCATTACTGATGTCTCGATGTCTTTTTGCATCAGAGACCATTTCAGTACTCGTATGCCTCCAACGTTTGAGCACCTGTATTAGATTAGGAATGTGGATAAAGGAAAAAAAAAGCATAGTATTGGAAGGAGAGGAGATAACCCCTTGAACATGAACACAGCATCCTTTGTCACATGACTAGACACAAACCTTTGTCATGTGCCCTTTGACTTGTAGTAGATCACATTCTGTAAGAGTTTCTTTTGTGATAGTCTGTTAAAGTCTTATCATTTAGATCTGTCACTTACAATTCAGATTTGTCAAGTTAAGTTTCATACTAAACCTTAAAATCACAACTCTGGGCTTTCCCCAGTGTATGTCGAGTATAGGCTGTTGTAAAACAATTATTCCTACTGAAAAACTACTGTTTTGACCAGAGCTCTTGCGATAGCAATTTTAAAAAAAAAAGTATATTTTATAAAACAAAATTGATTTTTGCTATCAGGTCGATGACATGACAAATTGATAAAGATGAGTTTCAAACACAGGCTGTGGAATGGCCACTCATCACCATCATCACCATAAGTTAGAGGGAGAGTAATGAAAATACAGCTTTGGAGCCTTTATAAAATGTTAGTATCGTGATAAAAGTAAAAAGGATGTCTTATAAAGTCTAGGACACAAAGCAAAGCCAAGGTACTTCAATGCACACTGTCACTGAGGTTGTGCAATAGCACAGTAACTGAGTGAGGAAAAATATTGTGTAACCTGTATGGACAGTTTTCAAATGAACTCTGTGCCGAGCTCCAATCTGATTGACGTGTGTCTGCATACCTAGTTCATCAAATTGTCTGTGGAGATCTTTGCGCTCTTCGGGGAACTTGTTACCAACACTATGGCAACTTTTGTCAAAGGCTCCAAAGATCCCTCCTTTTCTTTGCACCCATACCATGTCTCTGAAGAACTGGGCTTTATTCTTCCTGCACCTCTGGTAAGTAAAGAAGCTTTAGATAATAGGAAACCTCCCACATTATATATACATACTCTCTCATTCTCTCTCTCTACATTGTGCCTTTTCTGACACAATGCCTTTGGGCCTCAGCTGTAGTGTCATGTGATAGTGCCCCTATCGGTTCCCAGCTGGCGGTTTGTTTGTCTGTTGTTCTGCTTGCTTTTAACTTTTTAATCTTTAACTTTGATAACTAACAACTTAACAACCCCTTCGTGGATTTTATTTGATCATCGGATCCTAAACTGACTTGATTGCAATGAAGCCTCTGATTCTGTAGCGCTGGGGCTATGTGGCTTGTTTCTAGCTTGTGGCTAAGCTAACCAAACAATTATGGCACTTACTTGCATTGTTGCCTCCTGACTAGATCCTTGCTTGTGTTGTATTAACTCTCAGATGTACGTTGCTTTGGATAAAAGCATCTGCTAAATGAAATTTTAAATTTTAAAACAATTATGCCAACTTTGACCTGTGAGGACTGTATGCCACTAAAGAAAGCAAATAGAAAGATTGCTGACCTTGAAGAGGATGTTCGAGGGCTTTCTGATGAACTCCATAAGACTCCCTCTTGACCTCCTTCATGGACGTGGCTTCTGGGCAGTCCAAATGGATTGCCACTCTCGGTGCAACCATCCAGGACACAATTCTGTGGGACCCCCTCCACTTTTCCATGGCTTTCCTCCTGCTTGACACCTAACCATCAGTCGTCCTGGGCCAAAATGGTGGTCCACGGTCGCAAGAGGCTCGGACGGGGCCCCTTCCCGTTCCCTGACTTCACTTTTTTTTTTGGATCTTATAGACGCTTTTAACCTCATTCAATCTGTTAAAGGGGCTACACATTCCAAAGGTCACATTTTAGACCTTGTACTCTCATCTGGTTTCTCTCTCGATTGTCTTAATCTGGTGGATATGCCTGTAGCTAACCATAAAGCTATCGTATTCAAAGTGCCACTACAGCTTGCTATTCCCAGTCACTATCCTAAAACACGCTCTTGTATTCTCAACGCTGGCTCTGCAGTTAAATTATGTGATGCTTTTAATTCATCCTTTAATCCCTCTATACCCCCCCAATCAAGATGCACTGTTAAATTCATTCAATAATCAGTGCCTATCCATCCTTGATCAAATTGCACCATTTAAAACTAGGAAACAAAAATCAAATGACCCCCCTCCCCCCTTGGCTGAACAATCACCCTTGTGCCCCTAGAAGACTCCAGATAATCAGAATGACAATGGAAGGTCAACAAGTCCGAATTAGCACATAACACCCTTAAAAACCAAAATGTTCCTTTACCAGAAGGCAGTTAAGGCTGCAAGATCAGCATACTTCTCTGAACTGATATCAAGATATAACAACAATCATAAAGTTCTCTTTAGGTTAATTAATTCTGTTATTAATGGTCCCTTCATTTCTTTTTTTTTAACCTGATGCTGAATTGTCTAAAACATTTCTCACTCATGTTGTAAATAAGGTGGAGAATATCAGGTCCCAAATCCAGCCTGGCCCTTGCATTCGTTCAATTCCCCACGTTAATTCTGCCTCTTTTAATCAGTTCCAAACATTTACAATTTCAGTGTTGGAGAATACAGTCTCCAATATGATATTAATTATTAATTAATTAATTAATGCATTTATATAGTGCTTTTCTAGACACCCAAAGCACTTCACACTGAAGCGAGTAACTCACTTCAAGTGGGTAAATCACTTCAACCACCACCAGTGTGTATGAATTCAGTATGAACTCCTTCTCCTGCATCTCAGACATCATTCCCAGTAAGCTGCTCAAGGAGATATTTTCAATTATTCTGCAAATTCTTAAAATTCTCTGGCCTCTGGTTCTTTTCCAGACAGTTTTAAGCATGCCATTGTTCACCCATTGCTGAAGAAACCTAATTTAGATCCTCTGCCCTTAAGTAACTATAGACCAATCGCCAAATTGTCTTTATTTATCTAAGGTTCTGGAGAGAGTGATTTCCAGTCTGGTTTTAGAGCACGTCATAGTACCAAGACAGCTTTAGTTAAGGTCACTAATGAACTACTGCTGACTGCAGACAGAGGTGACTGCTCGATTTTAGTTCTTTTAGACATAAGTGCTGTCTTAGACACAGTCGATCACAGCATCCTCTTACATCGCTTAGAGACCTGGGTTGGCATCAAGTGCTTGGTTCTTAGTTTATTGCGCTCTTACCTCGCCAACAGAACTTTTTCTGTTGTTCTGGATAACTCTACTTCCTCGATGGCTCAGCTGAGTTGTGGTGTGGTGTCCATCAAGCTCAGTTCTTGGCCCCCTTCTGTTTTCTATATATGACATTCAGTTATACGTGCCACTAAAACCCACAGAACTTGGCACCCTAGCAAGTCTCACAACTTGCCTCTCTGACATTAAATCCTGGGTGTCTGAACATTTTCTTACATTTAAGGATAAGTCTGAGGTCATTCTGTTCAGTCCCCCAAATTCTTAAGCAGGCTGCTGGGAATCTTGGGAGTAATATTCGATGCTAACCTCAGTTTTGATAATCAAATAAAACATGTTGTTCAATCATTCTTCCTCCAGCTCAAGGTAATCTCCAAAATTAGGTCATCTTTATCAATTGCCGAGCTGCAAGAAGTTGTACACGCTTTTATCTATTCTTGGCTTGACTATTGCAATGCAGTTTACTTGGGTATCAGCAAGGGCTCCCTCTACCATCTGCAGTTGGTACAAAACACCGCTGCTCGGCTCATTACCAGGACAAAGAGGCATGACCATATCACTCCTGTGCTTGCCTCCCTACACTGACTCCCTGTTATATTTCGAATTGATTTTAAAATTTTATTGCTCACTTTTAAGGCCTTAAACAGTCTTGCCCCTACATACATTTCTGATTTATTGACCTGGTATATGCCCTCTCGACCAAGAGCCACAGATGGAGCCCTGCTGGTTATTCCCAGGTCTCCAGTTTGTCACAAAGGGCGATCGGGCTTTTGATGTTAGAGCCCCCACACTATGGAATGCTCTTCCTGTTGAACTAAGACTAACCAAGTCTCTAGCTTCTTTAAACCTCATCTTAAAACTTTTCTTTTTGTGAAAGCTTTTACAAATGTTGGATATTTGTTTTTATTTATTTATTTATACAGTTTTTATTTTTACTTATTTGATCTTATTATTTTTGCCTTGTCTGGTTTTAGTTCTTTGTAAAGCACTTTGTAACATTGTTTTATAAAAGTGCTCTCTCTCTCTCTATATATATACACACACACACACACACACACACACACACACACACACACACACACACACACACACACACACACACAACAGTACTGTGAGACTGGTTTTTGATAAGGAGTTATATCATGGTTTAGAAGACTTGAACGAAGTCAGCAAAGTGACATATTTCGCAGTATTGAAGAGAAGTGGTTGTTTTCTGTACACTTATTTATGATGCGTAACACATTTTATCCAAAGGAATTGAATCAAGTGCAACTGGACTTGGTTATATATCCGTGAAGACGTTTCGCCTCTCATCCAAGAGGCTTCATCAGTTCGTGCCTTTCTGACTAGACCAAGCTAGTCTGACTAGCTTGATAGTAGTGTATTTACCTTTTTACTGTGACACAATGATCTGACATAATCAACATTTCTAGCAAATTACATGGAATTTATCTATTTCTTTTCAAATAATTACCTATAGAATTTTGCACCTAAACAGCAAAGAATTTACGGCTGGGATAGTCAATGGACTTGGAGAAATGGCCTGACAGGAAACTTATCATTAGTGTCATTTGTACGATAAGTTAAAAGACACTCAAGGAAAACATGACTGAAATGCGAGGTCAGGTTCACAAATCTTTGCTTCAGAATTCAATATGATGTTTCTATTTCTCTAATTCTTAAGTGTGCAGATCTCACTCCTTTGTACCCTGCAATTTGTTGCCTTGCACCTGAATCCCAGAAAGTTGAATCAGATCATCTGGACACAACATTCATTGAGGGGAACGTTTCATCACTCATCTAATTGTCCTCTTCAGTCTCAACTGACTGCAGGTATCCCACCCTTATAAACAATACCATTAAGTAACAACTGAAACCAACGATCGGTTTCATATGCAAATTGGCATGACCATTAACTAGAGTCACAATGGCTATGTGTATTATTCACAGAGGATTGGGGAATGGCTGTAATTACCGCATTGTAAGATGGCAACAGGTGTATTCTGAGGCCCCCCCTCGGTTCAGGGATAGTAGTTCCCTTGTCACATAGATGGCCTCTTTGACTCCCTGTTCAAACCAGCGTTCCTCCTTATCAAGGATGTGCACCTCCTTATCCTTGAAAGAGTGGCCACTGACCCGTAGATGGGTATAGACTGCGGAGTCCTGGCCTGATGTGTTAGCTCTCCTGTGTTGTGCCATCCTCTTGGCCAGTGTCTGTTTAGTTTCCACAATATACAAGTCTGACTCAACTTTCGGGGATTTCCTTACCTGGATTACTGAGCATGCATCAAGACTTGCACCTGAATATTTTGTCTGGATGTGTGCACACCTTGGTCCCTACTTCTCTAATTCTGCTATCATCCATCCCTCCTGCTGCAACTGCCAGACGTCACGCATTTTGATACATGTGTATACACATTGCCATAAAGATGCACTTTATTATGAGAAGCAATATACATGGATCATTGTAACTTCATATTTTGAAGGGAGAGCTGCCACCCTACTATCAGCCATGGATGGATATTGCCCTGCACGTCCCAGAGCTCGTGCACTCTCATGAGCTGCGCTCCTGTATTCACAAGGTAAGTAGGGAAGCGAGGACAATGGGCCTCATTCATCAATCGCTCGTACGTACAAATTTGTTCTTAAGCACCAATGGATTTTTTTAGCTCTCAAGATTGTCTGGCAGTCAGAAGCAAAGCCTGATGGTTATTTGTAATTCCTTCCCCCCCAACATCTATTGTCTACCTCTTGCAATGGGCAATCACCCAGGCTTGCAAAGACATCAGTGTTAGCCAATTGGTGTCTAAATTCAGGGGTTTCCCCGGTTCTACACTGGCCTCTGAGAAAAACTTCAGGGCTAAAAAAATTCCATGGGTGTGTAAGAACAAATTCGCACGTACGAATGATTGCTGAAGGAGGCCCAACTTGTAAGGACACAGAGCTGTGTTTACGCTATCCATTCTTTTTCAATTCTCCCCCCTAACCAGATGCCGCTGTTGAGCAGCCACTTTCTGGAGGAACATCGTGAGCTGCGACTGGCCCACCTTGCCTTGAGTGTTATGACAATGGGTTACGTCTGGCAAGAGGGGGAAAATAACACTGTTGAGGTATCTCTCTGTCTCTCTCTTTCCTCCCTCTGTTCAGTTCTTTCTGTCTGTCTCCCCCTGGCTGTTTTTCACTCCGTTCTTGGACAGGGTTCCCACATTCAACAACAAACCACTGTATACTGTACATCTCAACTTGAGCTGTCAGGTTATCCAACTTTCAAGCAACTGAAGTTGAGGAAAGATTGAATTGCTCCACTGGCTCAAACAACTGTCTCGGATAAGCGCTTCTTGAATAACTCAAGGGAGGTCATGGACTTGCTTTTGGGGCCGGCTAAATCCATTTTATTGATCCTATAGCCGATTCTCGGCAGATAAGATCAGGGTAAACAATCTATTTTGTATGCATCTGCTACTCTCCACTGACACCATCCACTGGGATGCTTCAAGTATCCAAGTATCTTTCCTCTTGAACCAGGCTGACCTGCCCGGATCATGACTGTCGTGGGCCCCTGCGTGTCCAAGCTCAAAGCGGAGGGTCCCGTTCCACGTTCGCAATCTGCCCACCCAGCGCTGTTATCACAGAAATCAGACAGCAAATACAAAAACACACGTACGCACTTTATCCTTTTTTTTTTTTAGATTCCTTTTTTATGGCTCTGCTGACTTGGCATTTTTCCCCCCCCCGTTTTGCAAGCAGATCTTTTCCTTTTTTTTCTTCTCCCCCATTCACTACCAGCATCATCCTGATACAAAGCCAGAAAAAACAGAAACATTCACTTGTGTAACACTTACATAAAGTGCAAAATACTGACCTATGATCTATGAAACCAAAATAGGCCTATCCACCACTTCTCACGTTGTCCGTCTTGGGAGAGAGATCCCTCCTCTGTTGCTCACCCTGAGGTTTCTTCCTATTTTTTCTCCGTGTTAAAGGTTTTTTTTTTTTTAGGAAGTTGTTCCTTATCCAATGTGAGGGTCTAAGGACAGGATGTTGTGTTGTTGTAAAGCCCCGAGGCAAATTTGTGATATTGGACTATAGTATAGCCCAATATCACAATATCTTTTTTTTTTTAATTTTTATTTTGAGGTAATTTATTGATCCCAGTGGGGAAATTACATTCTGCATTTAACCCATCCTAGCCGTCTAGCTAGGAGCAGTGGGCAGCTGTCGTGCAGCACCCAGGAACCAACTTCAGTTCATCTTGCCATGCCTTGCTCAGGGGCACAGACAGGAGTATAAACCCAAACATGCACGTCTTTTTGATGGTGGGGGAAACCGGAGCACCCGGAGAAAACCCACCACAGACACGGAGAGAACATGCAAACTCCACACAGAGGATGACCTGGAATGACCTCCAAGGTTGGATAACCCCAGGGTTCGAACTTGGGACCTTGTTGCTTTGAGGCAACAGCGCTAACCACTGCGCCACCGCACCACTGTACAACTAAAATTCACCTGACTCTTTGTTCATACCACCCATATCGTCCATTCAGATTTTGTAATTTTTTTTTTTTTTTTTTGGTCAATTATTGGCTGAGGCCTGTAATAGCTTACTGTTGTTTGTGCTCACAGGGCCGCCACACTGGCTCATTCTCCAGTCATTCTTTTCATTTAATAATTAATAACGCTTAATATTTTGCACATAAAGTGCCCCTGGCGTGGTGGTCCTTCGGGCGTGTGCCCAGCATGCCCTGATGGTAGATCCGGGGCTCCCTGCTGAGCATACAGGCATTATCCAACAGGTTTTTCCATTCAATGGACTTAAACTAGGAATCTCTTTATGTAAGGCAACAACTACAATATCCATCCATTATCCAAACCATTTATCCTGCTCTCAGGGTCGTGGGGATACTGGAGCCTATCCCAGCAGTCATTGGGCGGAAGGCGGGGAGACACCCTGGACAGGCTGCCAGGTCATCACAGGGTCCACACACACACACACACACACACACACACACACACACACACACACACACACACACACACACACACACAGTCACACCTAGGGACAATTTTTAGTACAGCCCATTCACCTGACCCACATGGGTTTGGACTGTGGGATTGTGTTTTGTATACTTAACCATACTTTAGAAATATACTTTAACAATACAAGGTATACTAACTTTAGGGAGCCAAAACTGTATTTATTAGTAAACCATTGAGTTAGACTTTGGGACTAAACTGGCCCAGGTTTTTGGTTTACAGAAGTATACTTGTGAGTGTACTTAAAGAGTAACTAAACCCTAGACCATGTCCATGGGCGTCAATGCACAGGCTTACCAGGGCAACTACAACATGCATCTGGAAGGTCTCTCCCCACCAGTTCACCTTTCTAAACACATCTCCTCAAAACCTTATGGGTGCATCCATCTTTTCCATCAGGGAGGGAAATTGTTTCTCTTTTGTAAGTGGATATCCGTTTTTAATCTTCAGAGGGATTTTGTAAATTGGGCTTTGTAGAAAATGTGTAAAAAAAAAATGAAATCAGGGAATGATGAACAGAAGAAACCTTTCATTCCTTTTGATATGTTTGCCAATATTGTGTTAAAAAGAGCACGGGACAGGATTTGCAAAAGCACCGGTGTTCACATTCTTTGCAGCTTAAAAAAAAAATCCATCAACCAAATCTACCTCTGAGCCGGGATTGGTAATTGCCCAAAGCCCTCAAGTTGAATAACTCCCATCCATGAGCTTTTTCCCCCCCTGTCAGGCCCATATGAATCTGCACAAAGCAGAACTTTTGTGTTGACTTTTTTTGCTCCAAGACTGACACGGGGTCATTGTCTTAAGTTTGTAATTGGAAGTAGGCCTAATTGACAGCACATTCTCCTGACCGGATGCTCGCCATGCAAATTTCAGTCATTTTCGTTTCATTTCAGGCGCTGCCCCGTTGCCTTGCGGTTCCGTACTGGGAGGTGTCCAAGCGCTTAGGGCTCCCCCCAATATTCACGCATGCAGATGGTGTGTTGGCTAACTGGAAGAAGAGAGATCCAGAGGGGTAAGATACCTTCTATTTCATGTTCGGGTGCATGTTAAGCACGTCTTGACTAAAAATCTGTTTCTTTTCCATGTTCAACTTGATAATTCCCTGTGCCAGACCTCTAGACATGGAGTAAGTAAAGTACCAACATGAAAGACATTATTGCGGGTGCTCCACATATGATGTTGCTGGAGCATTCTGGGAAATGCCACAACCTGTCATGTCAAAGGGAGATTGTGTTTTGTGCGTCATCAAGGAACTTGGACCTGCTGGTTGCACTGCCAGGGGGAGACAGTGTGCGTGGATTCTTCATGGTCACTCTCCTGGTGGAGCTTGCCGGAGCTCCCGCAATGAAGGTAA
Source organism: Lampris incognitus (assembly GCF_029633865.1). Lineage (NCBI taxonomy): Eukaryota > Metazoa > Chordata > Actinopteri > Lampriformes > Lampridae > Lampris > Lampris incognitus. The sequence goes on from NC_079211.1 coordinate 142,845,780, forward strand.
AGATGGCTTAAAAACTAAGGTGCTTCATAAAACACGTGCCCGTGGAATGGAAAGGCAACTCTCCCCAGCAATCTGATTTATTGACTAATCAGGAAAAAACCAATAACAGAAAAGACATAAACAAGGCGCGTTGTATCAAGAATGCCGTTGTTAATGCATGTGGTTTGCAGAACATTCCAGCCGTGGTCAATGGTGTAAGTCGTGGTGATGCTGAGGCGGTGATCAAGGCCCTGGAGGACATTGCTGAGTCTATACAGAACATGATGGACGCACTCAAACTGATGCACGGTAATTCCTTAAACATACAGAACACGATGTATTCCCACTGATCAGGTCAACGTGTTGTTACACGTGCTCTTTGTCCCTTTAGTGCACGTGGAGCCATCGGTGTTTTATGGAATCATGAGGATCTTTCTGTCTGGGTACGTACATTAACCTCTCTTAGTCGATATAAAGTCAATTTTGTTTCCGTCCAAGTTAGACGTTTTTGCTATGAGAGAACACAGACATTTTTTTCCCTGAAATGTTGGGGTGTGTGTTTGTGTGTGCGCGCATCTGACGCACATGGATGTGTGGTTAGGTGGAGAGACAACCCCTGCATGCCAAAGGGGCTGGTATATGAGGGCATCCATGAGGAACCTATGGAATATTCAGGAGGCAGCGCCGCCCAGAGCAGCCTGCTCCACTGCTTGGATGAGCTGCTGGGAGTCAAACATGAAGAAAAACCTGGTAAGAGGGGAAATATTACTCTTGAGTAAATACAACACTGAGGAAGGCAAATAATAGAAACCGCATGACGACACTGCCCTCCCACGTACTGTAGGTGCCTTTCTCACTCGGATGAGGAACTACATGCCGCCTGCCCACAAGCAGCTGATTCAGGACATCTCGCTGCAGCCCTCCGTGAGGAGTTTTGTCCAGGAGCAGGCCAGCGAACATCTGAGTCGGGCCTTCAACCTCTGCGTCACCAAGCTGGTGGCTTTGCGGAGTTACCACATCAACGTGGTAAGCCGTTTCATCACAATGCCCGCTGCCCGTGCCCGCCAGCTCCGTAAAGATAGCCAGGTTTTGGAGGAGGAGGAGACCGTCAGCAGGGGCCCTGTAGCACTGGAGGAGAGAGGCACCGGTGGCTCTGGCATCATGAGCTTTTTAAAGACTGTGAGGGACCAAACAAGAGATGTATACCTGCCAGAAAGCGGCAAAGCCCTGTAGAGCTAAAACGTAGCGCCAACGCTGACATGAACTTTTGAGTGAAGCTGCACAGTGCAACAACAACTATGCAACATGAAAGAGGCACCGAATCGTCTCCAATTACTTACTCAACCCACAAATGTAAATGTCATTAATAAATAAATGACGTTTGGCAAAGCTGTGAGAAGCTTTGACTGCTTGTTTCATGTCGAGCTTTGTTGTCTGTAAGCAAACCTCAGTTTTATGGACCCGAGCGCCGCCCATCGTTCGGTCCAAACCATAATTTAAACCATCACCGTTACTTTACATTAACTTCAACCGCTAATTTCTTTTTTAATCTGTGAGAGAATGCAAAAAATGCGTCAGACATCTATTCCAGACCAACTTCACCGCCACATCCCCGCGACACCCTCGGAGAGCACTTACGCAAAACTCCCATGCTTTTGGGGGAGGAAACTTTTAGATTTAAGCTAAGTTTAGAAATCACAATGTTTTCGCCCTCGTGATTTAACGTTGGCCTTATTTCTTTCTGTGCCTATCTCATATGTCTTTATCGCTTGCAATAATAACACAAAAAACCTGAACATGTGCAAGAGTCCTCGGGGTATAAGTGCTTTAATATCACGTTGATAAATTTACCAAACTTGGTAAATGAAAAAGAAGTAAATATGTAAATTCATAGGTTTTAGATACAATTTTGAGAAAAATAAAATGAAATACTGCAATGCCCTGTTGGACCACTAGAGGGGACTAAAGGGCAGCTGGTTGCTGTACAGCTGGGCAAGGCTTCACAGGGTCCAACACTGAATCGTTGGGGCAATATGGACATAACCTGAACCTGAACAAAACCAAATGTGTGAGGTCCGCTGATTTGACTTTTTGCCATTTTATCTACGTCAAGCGTTGAATGTGATGAAAAGCTCATCCCCGTTATCCTTATCTACACAATTACTACCAAATTTCAAACCCCGCCTTTCCATTGCAGAAAATAATCAGCCATTGTCTACACCTCTGTATCTCTGTATACGACTGTGTACGCAGCCATCTCAGCGCACAATGCACAATGCCTTGGACACATGCATCACTTATCAGAGAGGTTACCTCAGCCCTCCTGCCATCCTCCAGCCCACATCCAGCTCCCACATGCCCGCTACTTCCTGGAGTGATAGAGCATGGAAAACCCAGAGAAATAAAAGAGTGGATTGTGCCATGAATGAATTATGCTATATCATATTCACCTTTCTTGGCTCATCTTCACAGGTGTTTCATTACAATAACAGCCTCGCAAGATCAGATAAGACAGAAGATGGGGCAGTTTGCCAAGATAATCTAAATCCCCAAACCTGAGCGGTCCACTGAATCCTGTCCTCCCTTCCTTCCTACATGCTGGGTATTACGAGCATATGAGAAAACAAATTCAGCGGAGAAAAAAGACGTCAGTCAAAACATCACGTCTTCAACGGAGAAACATTAAAATGGACAGCGCTCCAGGCCAGCTAACACTACAACTGATGCGTCTATAAGAGAAATTAAATGTTCGGATGAGAAAATCAGAGGTGTAAAAACCCAGTCCAGAAAGTAAAACCCTAACCATGTCTTTACTCCATCCACGTATTAAATCGGTTGATTTGGGAAACTAGTCAGTGCGATCTGCTGGTTTAATACATGGATGAATCAAATTCATGGTTAGGATTTTTACTTTCTGGACCGGGTTTTTAAACCTCTGGAGAAAATAAAGAGTTTACATTTTACTGTAAGCCGTCAGTGATGGCCACTGTGTCACTAGCCAGCCAGTGATGCTCTGTATGACCTGGACCTGGTCACCCTCTGTCAACACTCAAGACGTCTCTTATCATGTGAAAAAAAAAGTGTGAAAGACACGACGGAAGGACATGAGAGGGGTAGAGGTGGACAGAACATGGGAGGGAGCCGGGTGCCACATAGGCCATGCGCTGTGCTCACGTGTCATGATGATCTGATTAGAGTCCTTTTCCACAGCCAAAGCAAATAATTCCCTTCCTTATTGCCTGAGTGCGGAGGACTCCCTGACAACCCGACAGTAAACACAGGCCATCTCTAAGGATGTGTTCATTGTGTTTTCGGGCTGGGCCTGCACAGCCCGCCCGTGTAGAGGTTTCACTACATCTTCGAACAGTGGTCGGTTTCGGCCGGACATGACACACAATTATACACCCTTCCCAAACCAGCGCTCGCACATGTCAAGTCATTGAAAGTGAATCCATTGTGCTGACAATGATGTCATACATACGCATTGCAAACAGTAATGCGTGGGGTGACGATCTCAGATATCATTTAATGATATTTTGGTGCAGATATTCAAGCTGAGGTCAGCCATGTACTGAGTCTGATGAGAATTAACTCTGTAATGATTTTTCCTATAACAGACGTAATACCACTTTGACCATAAAACCATCTCACTGATTTGATTTTGTTCGTTTGATTGAGATCTATTCAAATTTCCTTAGTCGTTAAATTTCTTCAAGAGTACGGGGTGGTGGTGCATCTTTGGGTTAAAAGTTGGATTGGTGCTATATCTGGTTGTTAAAGGGACAGTTTACCCCAAAATCAAAAATGCATGCTTTTCATCTCACTGTAGTGCTATTTATCCATCGAGATAATTTTGGTGTAAGTTGCCGAGTTTTGGAGATATCGGCTGTACAGATGTCTGCCTTGTCTCGAATACAACGGAACTGGATGGCACTTGGCTTGTGTTGCTCAAAGCGCCATAAAAATACATTTGAAAAACTCAACAGCAATGTCTCTCTCCAGAAATCATGACCCAACTACTCAAGATAATCCAGACCTTGTTGTGAGCAGTTTCACGTAGGAACTATTTTCTTAGACCGAACTACACCTATATGAAAGTGCTCACAACAAGGTCTGTTGATCACAGATAGCATCCGGATGTGGGCCACTTCAGGCAATGATGTGGCATTAATGGCCTTCTTCTGGCCCTGACAAAATGGATGTGAGCCTTAAGTGGCCCACATGTATAATAGCAAATATGGCCCAAATATGCCAAATTAAATGTGGGCCTTTTTTGACGAAGACGCGGCGTTCTCGGCAACATGTAATCTGGATGTGACCCTGAAGTGGCCCGTGTGGTAAATGGTGAATATGGCTCAGATATCATGAAACAAATATGGGCCACCTTTGGCAAATATGTGGCACATGCGGCATTGCTATGGCTTGGTTCTGGCCCAGATCTGGCAAACAGGAACGGACCGCCCAAGTGCCATCATTCCATGCGGTATGTGGGCCGGATGAAAGAAAGATGAAAGTCGGGTGTGGGATGGGTCCAGGCCACAGCAATTTTGCTGTCTGGGCTGGTCATGAATTCTGGAAAGAGACATTGCTGTTGAGTTTTTCAAATGTATTTTTTGGTTTTTGGTGCTTTGAGCAACCCAAGCTGAGTGCCATCCAGTTCCATTGTATTCGAGAGAAGGCAGACATCACTACGGCCGATATCTCCAAAACTCAGCAACTCACACCAAAATAATCTAGATGGATAAATAGCATGACAGGTAAGAGGGAAAACATGTATTTTTGATTTTGGGGTGAACTGTCCCTTTAACCTTTTCGAAGTTTGTGAACTGGCTCTCTCGATAGTATCACCCATGGATCATGGCCACTATGCATGATCATGTAGTGTTAAAGGGGTGGCCTGTGCCACCCCAATAATCTGATTGGCCCCCCCAAATTTTCTGCCACGTCATTGGCTTCCACCTCGCTGTAGGGTGGGCATTTGGCCAGTACGTTTATTTCTACCATGCCTGTACCCTGTACGTCTGGTCTGTCCCGTTTTGCCGGAAGAGGCTCTTGAAAACAAAGCATCCCTTCCACAGATAACGTTAGCTGCACAGCAGGTTCAGGTAATTCCCTCTCCCTCCCTCCCTGAAGTTGTGACGTCAATGAGACAGCTATGTTAATAACGATTTTTCCGTTTCTCCAGTCCACTAATTCTGTCTTAATAGAGCCAACATAATGCATCAGCTAGTATTTTTTTAAACTGAAAGTTCAATTCTACCCTTGAAAGACTAGGGCCGCTCTGATTGCCCAGTTTATTTCGAATCACCAGAGTGGTCTCTCTCTCTCTCTCTCCCTTCCATTTATTTTGATGTCCGTTGCTCAAGTCCATACCCCTCCTTACTTACACTCACAGTCTGTAAATTCTGGGTTATGATTATTACAGGTGCTGGTGATAGGAACCTGTCACTTGTTTAATCCAGATAAGAGATAAATACAAATACTGTACAATATCTGCACTTGTTCATCAGATGCCTATTACTTCCACATAGAAGTGCTGCTTGTCCTATTGTTGACATTGCACTGTTCTCTTATCTATGTTTCTGCAGTCTCTGATTGCACATCAGCAAGACATAATTTTCTCACTTCATCAATCATAGGCCTTGATATCATCCCCAAATAATAAAATACTTTGGCTTATCATAATAATCATAAATATGTTTGCTGTTCTTATTTAATCTGAACAATAATGTGTAGCACACTTGTCTTGCAAGCGCTTGTACTGATTCATATAAATAGGCGTACATATTTCTGATGAATGATGTCATTGCTGCCTGTCAGATTTAATCATTTGTCAGTGTGCCGTAATAGCGGAAATATCTCTAATGACAAAATAATCATGACATTTGACACAATCTGCATAATTTATTACCATGAGTTAATGAGCCTTGTGATTCTGGTTTGACTTTTGGGCCCAAAAAGGTTGAGAACCACTGTATTAGGCTACAGTGTGTAACGTGTACAACCAAGAGTACAACCTGAGACAGTCTGCCACAACCTCATATCTAACAAATAACCTGCAAGGATATCTAATGTCAATGTGAATATATCCATGTGTTAGCTACAGAGGCACTTCAGCCTGATATCTAATGTTATCTCATCTGAGTCTGACACATTGCCAAACTATGAACATTGAGGTATAGCTTTCATGAAATCAGCTTCTTCTTCTTCTTATTATTATTACTATAGATCCATGACCAAAAATACTTGCACAGGTTTAGCAACAGGTCAGAGCATTATTTATTTTGTTTTATCCCAGGTTCAATAATCGGGACTTTAATGATGAGTGTGAAGCTGTCTGCACTGGAATGACCCCTCGCCCTATAATCCTGCAGGAGAGTGAGGTCATCTGTTTCAAAGGGTCAACCCCCGCAAGGCTCCAGGCCCAGATGGACTCAAGGGGAAGGTTCTAAAGGAATGTGTGGCCCAACTGGGATTTATCTTCACCCAGCTGTTCCCAATATTCCTCAACACAAGCTTTGTCCCCCAGGCCTGGAAGACAGTGACCACCATCCCTGTACCAAAAACACCTCATGCCAAATCCCTTAATGACTTCAGACCCGTCACTCTCACACCTCTATTTAGGAAATGTATGGAGCGTCTAATATGCAAAGAACTTTCACCTCAAAAAGCTGAGTTTATGGACCCCATGAATTTGCCTACCGGGCTAATCGAGGTGTTGAAGATGCTACACTCACTCTCTTGGATAAAGTCCACTGTCAACTAGACAAAGCCAATACATATGTCCGTATTCTTTTTGTGGGCTTTTCTTCTGCTTTTAATACAGTCTAGCCCCACCTCCTCTTAAAGTGTCTGTGTGACCTGAATGTCAGCAGCAATCTGGTCTTTTGGGTCAGGGAATTCCTGAGAGAACGACTGCAGCAAGTCTGTATTAACAAAACCCTTTCCGAATGTCTTGTTCTGAATACAGGTGTCCCTCAGGGATGTGTATTGTCTCCCCTACTGCTCTCAATATACACAAATGAAGTGCAGTGTAACAGCAGTGACCTCTGCCCTCTAAGTATAAGGATGATATGGCCCTGGTCGCCTGTCAGCAGGATATGAACAGCGCCTCCTATTGCCAGTACATCAACAGTCTTGCCTCCTGGTTTGATGATAGCTTCTTAGACCTTAAAGTCACCATGACCAAGAAGCTGTGTCTAGGAGGCAATTGGAGAGCAGACAGTGCAGGTCCTACCTACAAGCCAATCAGTATAACGGGCCAGGAAGTGGAGCAGGTCACCCACTTCAAATATTTGGGAACAATATTACACAATAAACTCACCTTTCAGGACAATGTCAACTACATCTACAAGAAAGCAAGACAGCGCCTTGCTCTTCTCCGGACACTAAGGCGCTTTAACACCAGCCAGTACACACTGTCCATGGTCCACAAATCACTAAGTGTTCTCACATTTAACATCGTCTCATGGTACGGAAACCTCTCAGTAAAACAAAAGAACAAACTGACACAGGTTTGTCAACCAGGCCAACAAGATCATTGGTCACAAACAAATCCATCTCCAGGACTTATTTTATCAATCTACAACCAAAAAGGCAATCCAGATCTACAATGACCTCACCCATCCACTCCACTCAGCATTTCAGTTGCTGCCATCAGGCCGTAGACTTAAAGTCCCAATGGCCAGAAGAACAATTATAAGAAATCCTTTATTCCATCAGCTGAGCTGTGACTCAATAAATAGGCCCCTTGGAACTTACCCCCCCCCACACACACACACACACCTTCAACCAACTAATTTCTCCCAAGCCTCCTTCTTTTATCCTTTTATCCTAAGCTCCCTCCTTTTTAAGGCTGCTAACCAACACCATTTACCTCACCTATTTTAATGTACATTTATTTACTTACCATCAGGTATTTTAACATTCATTTATTTATCGCTATCGACCATCTTAACATGTGTTTGGTAATAGTTGTTAGGTACAGCTGTGCGTGTATTTTGATGGTTATGGTGGCTTTACATGCCAGTGGAAGAACAATCCACCAACACTATTGCTGCCGTTTGCCAATCAGTCACTGTAAAATTTCAGTTGACCTTATGTTTAACGATTATGTAGTATTGTGTATTGTTGTATATTGTGTGTTGTCCCATATGGCAAAGACAAATTTCAATTTTATGTAAATTTAATGGACAATCTGAATCTGAAACTATAATGAAGCTCAGGAACCCAAAGATGACAATACATACTGTTACTTTATCCAAAAATCACATTCACACTAATTGTGTAATGATGCATGTTACTTATCCAATCACTTCATGCTAGTCTCCTCAGATTAAAACGAGCCCGTGAATTGGTGTTATGTTGGTGTACCATTGCAGGGATTGCCCAACACCTTGCAGTTTGTTCAGCAGAACAAAGTCCATGACTTTAATGGCCTTGAATATGGTCAGAGCCTGTTTTTTTTATTCTTTATCCAAAAAGCTAATTGTCTTATTATATCAGTATATACTATTGCTATATTGTATGGTACACTATATAATTCAGATTAGTAAATTTGAGTTAATTTAGAGGAAGTGGGGCAGTTGGAACTCGGGGGCGGGGGCATGGTGGCACAGTGGTTAGCACGGTCGCCTCACAGCAAAAAGGTCCTGGGTTCGAACCCCGGGGTAGTCCAACCTTGGGGGTCATCCCAGGTTGTCCTTTGTATGGAGTTTGTCTGTGTGGGTTTTCTCCAGGTGCTCCGGTTTCCTCCCACAGTCCAAAGACATGTAGGTCAGGTGACTCGGCCATACTAAATTGTCCCTAGGTGTGGATGTGTGTGTCAGCCCTGTGATGGACTGGTGGCCCGTCCAGGGTGGCTCCCCACCTGCCGCCCAATGACTGCTGGGATAGGCTCCAGCATCCCGTGACCCTAAGTTAGATAATGCATAGTGGTTTGGATAATGGATGGAACTCAGGGTTTACATAATGCATTTTTTGTTTGGTGGTTTGCTTAGAGCATTTGACTACTTAATAGCATTATCTTTTGTAAATGAGCTCAGAAAAAGATCTTATTTATTTGACATGGTTAATGTTAGCCTACTTGACTATAAAGGTTCTGCAAAATAGGAGACTGACCATCAACAGTTACATGCATGTAGCCTATTACTTTATGTTTTCGCCTATTATTAGTAGAATATTATTGCCAGGGAAGGGGAAAAGAGGAAGGCCAAGAGGTTTATGTATGTGGTGAGAGAGGACATGCAGGTGGTTGGTGTGACAGAGGAAGATGCAGAGGACAGGAAGAGATGGAAACAGATGATCCACTGTGGCAGCTGTGGGAGCAGCCAACAGTAGTAGTAGTAGTAGTAGTAGATTAGTAGAATATTAATATATATAATAGCTTCCACGTGCTGTGCGCGTACATTAACAGCACATTGTGGCCACCTCTAGACATCCCTTTGCCACCCCTGGGCCACCCCAGTTAAAAATTCCTAGAACCGCCACTGGCTATGATATCCATCTACGCCATGGAAAAACACCCATCTTATCAAGCCATTTAGACTCATACTCAAACTCTGACAGTTGTCTGTCTGTTGTCTGTGGGGAATATAAAGATAAATGTCACTTTTAATTGCTATGAACATAGTGATTAGAGCAATGACTTCAAGGAACGGCGAGATTGTTGATCCCATTGGTGAGTAAAAGGGTTTCTGGAGAAACGTTGCCCCTAACAGCTCTCCTAATGCCCTGTTCCTTCTGGCATCTCTGTCAGAGAGGTTTCACAGTGTAGTTTCCCGAACACAGCCAAATTTGGCTGTCATTTTGCTAAGTTGAGAATTCTCAGACTTATTCACTTTCACTAGTTTTTTTTTCTGCCTCCTTTGCCCATTTCAGGCATTACTCACATCATTTATCATGCAGGTATAATAAAATATTGGGTCTCCCTCATCTTTCAATCCAGGTTTTTTTTAAAACCTAAATTGTCAGTCTTAAATTTTTACCACCAGAAGTTCCCCTTTGAACAGCGCCTGTGTGGTCCATTATAAAAGGCTGAGGGTTCATGTAGTAGTCATCTTCCTGCAGCTTTGGGTGAGATCAGTGACAGGAAGGGTAAAGCACACATGTGACAATATCATCTTTATTCACTCAGTAGAAAACTGCCGTTTGCTTACGATAGTGATGTATTACAAACCCACTAAAAAGGTTGAACTAATGTCAGTGGAGACAAGTTTATGTTACTTTTCACCACGTAATCAGTCTTGGCTGTGTGTTTAGCTCCTCAAAGCTTCACCATGTTTCTTCTGGTAGATGAAATAATTAGACTCTCCCAGTGAAAATATCCATTCTTGAAGTCAAATGTTTTTCCATGGGCGAGATTGCATACCTGTGCTCGGGCAGCTGATCCTGTTGTCTCAGGTTTAGCACTTTTCTGCATCATCATCATTTAGCATCTGTTTAAAGTCTTTCTCTACAGGGACTGAGTTTGTTTTGCTTTCTAGATGGATCTATGACATTAAACATCCAATGACCAGGAACAAGACACAAAGACAGCACATTATGTAACAAATACATATTCTTTAAAGTCTCACATTAGTTGTGACGTCATACTGTATCTTCTGTTGGAAATACAAGAAGATGGTTGCGGGAGTTGCATGAAAGGTCACAAATTCTGCAGAGAAGTCAAGCATCCCACCCCTGAATGCCTGACCTGAGATTTGTCTCCTGCAAAAGTAAAACCTTGTTCATCACCAATAAATTCTTACAAGTCATGTTTTTGCGGTGAGAGTCTTCTCTCTTTGTTATTTCTCATTAGCAGGCCAAGGCTTTTGTTGATATCGGATATATTGCCATTAAGATGCCTCCTGGGATGTTCTCTAAACGGTAGTCCACTACTACATTACCGGTTGCAGGTCATCAGAGGTTTTAGGGGCCGTATATTATTGTGCAGTGTACTGCAGGATTACACTCAAATTGTTCTTGAATACACCATCTATGGTAAGATTATAAACAAAAGGAGATATTAGAGAACTTTATTTCCCTGCAATTTCAAGTGTACCCACCCATCCATTCATTCATTATACAAACCGCTTATCCTGCTCTCAGGGTCACAGGGATGCTGGAGCCTATCCCAGCAGTCATTGGGCAACGGGCAGGGAAACACCCTGGACAGGCCGCCAGGCCATCACATGCCCTGCGCACGCGCACGCGCGCGCACACACACACACACACACACACACACACACACACACACACACACACACACACACACACACACACACACACACACACACACACCTAAGGACAATTTAGTATGGCTGATTCACCTGACCTTCCTCCCAGTCTTGGAACTGTGGGAGGAAGCCAGAGTACCCGGAGGAAACCCACGGAGAGAACATGAAACCTCAACACAGAGGACGACCCGGGACGACCCAGTTGGATTACCCCGGGGTTTGAACCCAGGACCTTCTTGCTGTGAGGCGACCGCGCTAACCACTGTGCCACCGTGTCACCCATGTACCCACCCTTTTATTTATATTAATTTCGCTCAGTAAAAGCCAAAAGGAGCACAGAAAAAAACTCCGTAAAAGTGTCACATTTTGCGAATTCCTGCATTTCCTAGATCCTTCTCAAATGTGACCCCAGTCCCAGAAATTAGTATAATAGAAAGGTTTCAACATACATCAGTTTCATAGCCTACATTGCAGAAAGACTTGCAGGGCTTAATTGCCCATACAATAAGTGAAAGGCTTCCTCCGAGACCAACACGACGCATGACCAAATGAGGTGTTGATGGTGGCGAGAATAATACATGGCATTCAGATGGCTTTCCTCAGAGGATTAGCGGGAGCCCAAACGCGTCACACAGCCTTTTGTCTTAAAGGTTAACACAACTTTGAGCGGTGTGACAGGAGATACAGCTTTCCCCTAACACTGCTGGTGACTCACTACTGGCCCTGCCAGGTGTGAAACGGACGACTGCGCCAATCTCACATTCGCGCACCTACTGTACACATGCAAACAGAAGGACGGACAAGAAAGCCCTCAGATTTTGAGGGGCATGCCCGCACACGCACACACAAAATGCCCAAATGAGCATACGTGCAAGCAGTTACAGACCCAGTAAACACTACTGCACTACATGGTCATTCTAAGCCTCTTGCCCCTTATTTGGCCTGCAGGCAGATAGTGTAGATTGTGTGCTTTCTCCCACTCTCCCACTAAGCTTTCCTTCCTTGCCACACGACTAATGTCCTCCTCTCTCCTGCTCCACTGATTGACTTCCTCTTCCACTGACTTGTCTCTAATGTCACCTTCCCTGCTGGCGCCCACACACTCGTTATCAACAGCCTCTCATCCGGGTGAAACACACACACACAGAAAATAAAACAGGACGCTCCCTTAGGGTCCCCTGCATGGAAGAGGAATGTCCATCTCTCTCTCTTTCCATCTCTCTCCATCTCTTCTTTCTCTGTTTCTCCCCACCAACTCTCCTGCTCCCACGCACATCGACACATATTTAACACGCAGAGAGGCAGAGATATATTGGTTGATAAATATAATCTAATCCACCCTAATGGGGCTGTGGGCTGGTGGGCAGGAAAGTGCTCAGGGGTAGATTACACAGCAAGTATTCGAAGATAATACCAATAACCTGTGTGGGGGCGGCGAATTTGCAAAACCTCAGGAACCACTAATAATGTCAGCACCAGGATGTTGACACCTAATGTGCCGGTTCAACACCCAGATAGACTCAACCTCAACAAGGCCCTCCCAGCTTGAGTGACAACTGTTTAGAATCAAATCCACAATTGAAAACAAAACAAGCCTAGACAGACCATAACCGATCTATTTGATTGTGACAGGCGCGGTCAACTCGAACTTCAGTGGTTAATACAGGATTTCGTAGCAATGAAAGGTTGATGCTTTAACTCCCCACAAATTTTTGGTTGCAGTAAGCACTGGAATGGTGCAGAAAAGAATCTTTCTACCAACAGACAGGGAGAGATAGACCCTGTGGCAGTCCTGTCACGGGCACGCTGTACTAAAGTTTTAGCAGTTTGCCTTTCTGTGCGGGATAAAGTTCATTAATCCCCACTGATGATGACTTACTTGTGAAAGAATATAAGGGCTTCCTTAGGAGTGAGCTACTGAGAGTAGGAATGAAATCCTGCAATGGTCGCCTAATCCCAAACTTCCTTTTACAAACATTCTCCTTCCTCCCTGGCAAGAGCCGTACTTGTTCACATGCAGAACTAACACAGGCAAAGGGTGGGCTTCTCAAATCTGAGGACAGGCTGGACACAGCTGGGGTCACTCAGAGAGGAGGAGCTGTCAGCTGCAGTCAATTGGTCTAAAGAGGCCGTAGAGATCTGCTGACGCACCTTCCTATCAGGAAAAGAGAAAAAGTCACTTACGTCGATGCTCCAAAACCAGATGTCTATCATTTTGGGGGAAAAAAATAGACTACGTTTTACAAGATAGTTGCGTGGAAGAGGGCAAATCTTGCTTGCTGAATGCAGTGGCGCCTGCAGAAAATGTTGACTGGGTTGGCCAAAGAGGGACCAGTGATTTTTCGGGCACTCACTGTTTTTAAACTCTAGAGTATATTCTTTACAATGCTGTTTCAGCTTATATTTTGCAATCAAGAGGATGAATGGGCATAAATTGGTAAATTAATGTAAATGACTATTTGTATACAATAAGAAACCTGTCTTAAGTCAAAGACCATTAAAGATGTGCTCATGCCATCTTTGCAGTCTGCTTCGTTACTGGACAGTAGTTATGGTATTTGCAGAAGGGTCTATGAAATCTCTAGAAATAAGCTCAGGACCTGTAACTGTAAATTCTCTTAAGAATTGCAGGAGTTGCTGATCTGAAACCAGTAAGGTTATCATGACGTGCTTATTTCCACCAACTACTAGACCCAGTTTCAACATGGCGGCTATGTGTTAGCTCTCAGCTAACTTAAGAGTATATCTGGCTAAATGTAGCTCGCTTTTAGACCAAACTGCTTCAGTCGTTATAACATAATTATGTATCGCCCAAAATGACTTTAACCATCTCAGATACGATACACAACGCAATTCCGTGTATGGTGCTAGAATACTTCAGTATTCTAGGATTCAAACCAATTTGAATTTCTAAATATTTCTGAAGTTTTTCTTCAGAAATGTTTGCACAAATTCCCGTAAGATGGTAACTGGTAGAGACATGGGATTTTGCCCATTGCTTGGAAGTTGCGTGCAAGTGCCGCCCAAGAAATATGCACCCAATCAGCCAGAAGGGAGCGCTAAAATTAAGTCAACTTTGAAAAGTCATCATAACTCCTGCCGTAAGTATGATTTACACGAAACTTGGTAAAGCCATCCATGTATCCTCCACCCATCCATCCATCCATCTATCCATGTATCCTCACTCTGCAAACGTACCCCAAGAGCCACTAACGTCTACCCTGACTAAATTTCCGCCATTTTGAATTTTTTGACATCTCCTAAACCGTATGTCCAATTGCTACCAAACTTTCTGTGGATCAATGTTGGACCAAGCTTATCAAAATCTGTATAAAGCTTGTTGATATCTGTTATTTAGCTTTCAAGATATTGACCAATGAGCTTCAAATGGGCGTGGCTCAGCACATAAATAGACCAGTCAACAACCATTGGGCCAGTCATCAAAAAACTTGCAGGATATCACCACATAAGTACCTAAAACACACCCTGAAAGTTCAATTCAAATCTATCACTAGGGGGTGCCACAAATGCAAAATATGGGCGTGACATAACACAAAGACTATAAATTAGAAATTGTTTGGCCAATAATTAGAGAACTCGCAGGATATGTTTCATAACAATGTTGAACCATGTCTGTTAAACTACTTTGAAATCGCTCAATAGGAGGCTCCACCAGTTCCAAACACATGCATGGGCCTGGTGCAAATTTGTCCATAAATCAATGACAATTTGTCCAAAAATCACCAAACTTGGTGGATATTCTTGACTAAGCTGTTGCAGCTTTCAGTTTTTAGTGGTCTGTGTTGGCTTGAACCCTGGAATCACCGCTTGCAGCTATATTTTTAATAATTTTTTGTTTTAGTAGTGGCTTGTTTTAGAAGACCAAGATTTCTATACTGACTAAACTTTCATTTTTCAACCAAATTCAGCCTAATTTTAGCCTAGACAGCATGTCTAGGTCTAGTCATTTTAATGACAAGCAGCAGGCAGAATTCTCATTCATTCAACCTGGGGGGGGGGGGGGGGGGGAGGGGGTACCACAAATGTCCTCGGTTTGTCTCACAAAAATCTGGTCTCTTTATCCTAGATTCTGCCTTTGGCTTAATGTCAGTTAAGTTGGTGATTACAAAAGAAACACTGCAAGAAAAGAGGGAACAATCTAGAGAACTAAATCTTATGTGATTATGAAATACTTGTTGATGAGGATCAGATGACTATTTTTTTTTTAAGTGTAGCATTTTGGAATGAAAGTCCTCGCCTTGACACACTACACACAAATGAAATTGTTCATACGTTGGAGACGGTGCACGAACTGACACACTCAAATGAAAGTCTTCCTGCATCGTGAGTGGTCATGTACCGATACACCCAAATGAAAGTCTTAATAGATTATGGCTGGTCCATGTGTTGACACACTGCAGCCTATCTGTCCTTCAGCCCCATTCTGTTCTGAGCTCACTGCCCACTCAGCAGCACAAGGCTGCTCGCTCTTCTCTGCTCTCATGGCAATTCAGAGTACTGAAAATTTGTGTTCATAAAACAAACTATTACAATTTGTTCTGCCAAAACATGTTCGCTTGAGCCAAAGAAAGCCAAACTGAGATTCATGACCTCATACTTTGTGCCATGTAATTTACAAAATTGGGGAAACCAATATTGTTAGTTTCTGCAGCGGCATTAATGCACAGCATATAAACAGACCTTTGCTAAATATACAGGTCCAGTATTTTCACGGATAAAATTAGATGTTTCTTTGAAAACAGTATATATATAGAAAATTATTTTTCATTGTAAAAAAAGAGGAGTAACTTCTAAAAAAAACTTTCTAACTCCAGAAAAATGTAAGCGTTATGTAGGGTCACATGCCACAGAAGAACGAAAATATACCGTGGCCGAGCAAACATTTTCTTTCTCACCTCTTGTGCAAACTTGTTCAGCTGTTAAATCAAATAAGGAGAGGCGCTTTACGTGCTGTAAGAGGGCTTTTGTACTTGGATTGGCAAACTAACCTTTAATATTCCCTTTCTCCATAGCCAGTAGAGATGACAGATGGGAAATTACTGCACATTGTAGGGATTGCTATTCGATGAAGAGCTTTGGCTCTTCAGGAATTTCCAAAACCATATCCACTGAAACTTAATAGCCTCTGAACTGGTCACCAGACATAACAAGTGTTGGAGTTATCTTCTTGAATTTTCAGGTTCTACTCGCTTAAACAAACTGACATGCGAGTGTGTTGAGAGGGAGCACTCTGGTTGCCTAAGGCTTTTATTGTTTTTTTTTTTGGGATGAGGGTGGGCTGGGGGTCTTTTTCTGCTTTATATTGGTAGCCACCCCCATGTCCGTGTCCATGTTCTCCACTGTCTCAGAACAGTGTCTTTCTGCTGGTCCGCAGATGAAAGCTCGTTTCCAAAAATAATCCGGTAAAATGATCCTCCTCTGTGTCAAGACAGTATGTCTGGCCAGAACCAATTCGCTAACTTTAAATGCCCTGATTGTAAAAATTATTTGACAAATTACAATGCTAAATTTGTTCTCTTATGCAGGGACATATATTGAAATATGAATAAAGCCAGGAATAGATCCGAGGGTGAAAAGGGATTTCTCATAATACAGACTTGGACACGGACAAACACTGAAATACACACACACACACACACACACACACACACACACACACACACACCTTGCATACTTGCGCTGGCACATGCAGACACGCGCACACACGCACACACACACACACACACACACACACACACACACACACACACACACACACACACACACACGCGTGCAAACATCATCGACAGCAGGGGCCAGAATCTTCACTTCCCAGCACCAGTCTTCAAGCAAAAGGTCTATAAAAGGTAATTACCCTGAACAGAATCTTGTAACACTGCAGTGCACTGTGATCTGTTCAAAACATAAGAATGTTTGTTACTGAATGGTAAAGACCGCACAATTTGGGTAATCTGCACGTAATTTGGATATCCTAAGACTACTCAATGAGTAAATTCACTTGCACAAAGCCAGACACTGGAGAGCCGGTAATCTATAACATCACCGAAGCAATACTTCAATGACAATAAAATGTAATAATATATCCTCATACCAAAAGTCATACTACATACTCTCGTCTTTCTCTCCTCCACAGTACATCAGTGTGGTGGCAGTGCATTGGCGATTAGAGGGCTGGAAAGCACTATTTTATCTACGACAGACAGCTATGTATGTTCATTAATACCGAATGAACTGCCCAAGGGCATGAAAATAATTTACTTCAATGCCGAAATCCAGTTGGCATTCCCCTTTTGATAAAACCAACATGCAGTGACCTCTCCCATAATAAGTTATTTTTTTCCTAAGGTAGAAACCTTTGACGGATTAAGTTTCATCCTGTGATGAGAAATTATTTGTCTGTGTTTTCACTGTACGAAGAGGAGACTTGGGGGTGGAAAGACATCGAAACAATGTTCTGGGACGTTGTGTTCCTACACGGCCCGGTTTATAGCTGTGTGAATGGCAGATGCACTTTTATTGAGCTGATTATCCTCAAGCACGCCGTTCCGCTGCGAGAGGCTCTCGTACCCCGGCTCTGCTACACAGCATTAGTACTGTCATGGTACAAAGAGCATCGAGGTTCGGGGATTTTCGGGATCCCGGCGAGCGAACCAGCGAGCTGCAGGGTGCATATCATGTTATGAGTTCAAATCCTGCACCTGATCTTTGTGATTCCCCCCCCCCCTTTTCCCTCTCTCCATACTCACTCCATCTTTATCTTCCCTCACTGCCCATGGTGTGCAACCTAATCAAACAGAAATTGCCTTGAAAATAACCTCTGGAAAGATATTGTCCATTTCCATATACATCTCATTACACCCAACCCCAGTAATGTCTGCATGAAGCACATCACTGTTGTCTTTGCAGTTGCAATGTCTCATGTTGTTAAACTTGTTTTCATGTCACGAGCTCCTCTTTTAATATAAAGTGTAAAATTTAATGCACGTTCACTGGCTAATGTCGAGCGATCACTTAAAATTCTTGCTTCTAAGCCCCCTTACTGGGGCAGTGACCATTAAGTTGTGAGTTTCTTGTCATTTTCCTTCTTTCCGATTTAAGAGCTGAGGTCAGAAAGTCCACAACCATTTCTAGGAACACTTATAACAAAACACTCCCGGGCTTCATGCTGAATTTCCATTAAACATGCAGGGAGTCGAAAAAAAAAAAAACCCTCACTACAAATGGATTCCATGGCAGTGTGTTCTCATTATGGATGCTGCTTCTCCTCAGATATGGTTGAAGTACGTGTTTTAGAAGGGGGCACTGGTTGTTTCCTGAAACAGATAAAAGAGCCAAATTAATTTGAAAAAAAAAGTGGTGGGGGAAAACATACAGAGGGGCAAGGCTTCTTCTTTGTAATGGGCAGGATGCTCCAACTGTGTGCCCACTTTACCCCGGCTGCTGTGTTCCCACCCCTCACCTGCTGATCTGGCACTAAACGGGCCCGGATGAAATGATCACGCTGTACCTAGGCAGCAGCTTGACTTAAACGGTCTCATGCAGACAGGCTTGTTTTGTTAATAGGGAAGCTTGGAGACAGGCATGTATACCACCCTGCTCCTGTTGTGTCTGGAAAGGCTGGATGAAAATTAGAGTCCTTGCATCGTAATTAAAGCGGAAAGTATCTAGCTAGGATGCTGCACAAGTAGGTGTGGCAACTGTGGTGCATTTTGGAGTTCTCCCCTTACTGCCGACCACCTTAAGTTTTTGTAAAATAATCGGAAACACACACAATTTGGATATTGCATCAACTCCGTATTAAAAACACCTACACGAATCTGACCTCGAGCCCCTCTAAATTGTGTTCGTAGTATTGCAGTATAGGTTTTTGAGGAGGACATTAGTGACTGATCATCTCTCTGCTTTATGCGGGCTCATCTTTCTCATCATTTTTCCACGACGGCGTCATATCTTACTCAATCATAATCACAAATCAAGAAACAAGGACACGCATTGTCACAGATAGGACGCACAACTGCTGTGAACAGAACGATATGGGCTCGTCTTACGTTTGTAGTCGAAGTAGGCCCGGTATTGGCTGCACATTTTCAGCTGAGCAGCTGAAATGTTCTGAGCTGACTCGTTGACATTTTAAAATAAATGCTTTCGCACTGGTTCAATGGAGCTAAAGCTCATGTGCTTTTAGCTAACCAACGACCCAGAAAAGCAAGCTGAAGTTTTATACAAAGACTCATTTGTTTGAGCACATTAAAGGTGATAGAGCACATCTTACTTCCATCTTGGTCGATGGTGTTTCTGTGAAATCCTACCTCAATTGAAACCGCATGGGCAAAGACAAGTGACAGTATAGGAGGGAGAGACAAAGAGAGACTAGTCATGGGGGTGCAGAATGTTTGCAATTTTTTTGAAGAAATGAGGTTTATGTTAGTTTAAAAAAAAAAGAAAAGCAAAACCTTTAACTTCTTAAAAAATCATATATTTTTAGATGCACTCAGTCACAAAGATTTTGGAAGGGTCACAACCCTCCTACCCCCACCTTGAATCTAAGCAGATGGTACAGCTAAATTCTAAACTCTTGTGTTAATTAATGTATTGTTGCCTCCTCCTCCTCTGTGTATGTCGTGTGGTATGTGTACATGTATTTGTATTCAGAATCCAATTCAAAGATCGGGTGAACACCTATAGAGCTCTGCATAGTCAGACAGGAACCTGCTGACATTAGAGAGCCACTGCAGCCCGACGTCACCTTTAAAAAGCAGCTCAATGCCCATTTGTTTACACTTGCCTTTGTGTAATTTTTCCATTTTCTACTCATTTCTGTTATTAGTGTGTTTTATGTCTGCATGTTTATGTTTTATTTCCTCTGTGAAGCACTTTGTGATGTCTCTGCTCTCAAAAGGTGCTATAGCTTCTTTTAAATCTTGTCTCGAAACTTTTCTTTTTATGAAAGCTTCTACAAATGTTTGATATTTGTTTTTATTTATTTACAGTTTTTATTTTTACTCTTACTTATTTTTGTAACCTTATTTTATGGTTTTATTTGTTAGCGCTTTTTGTTTTATTCTCTTACAATTTTTTTTTGTGATTTTTAACAATTTTATCCTGTTCTGTGAAGCACTTTGTAACTTTAAAGTGCTATAAAAAAGTTTATTGTTATTATCATATAAAGTTACCTTCTTACTTATACTTTCTTACTTAGTACTTACTTATGCTTACTTACTTAATTACTTACATATACTTATACTTAGTTACTTTTACTTAGTTACTTAGTTATTTGCTTACTGTATGTGAGGCTCTGTACAAAAGGTGAACACAAATAGCCTCTTGCGAGGTCAGTAAAGTATCTTATCGATCTATCTATCTATATATCTACCGATCTATATGTGAGACTAAAGGTCAGTTTGTGAGTCAGGGAGTTAAAAGCCAGGTTCATGAGCTGCTTCACATCTAAAACATTAATATATGAGTTTTACCACAGACCCTTAATGTATGCATTTTCAAATAATAATTTTATTTATATAGCACTTTTCTAAAGTGCTTTTACAAAGAAATAAAAACCAGAAAAGGCAAAAATAAGAACAAGACCAAACAAGTAAGAATAAAAATAAAAACGGTAGGAATAATGTTAGGGGCCTAACCAAAAGTTTACTCTGAAGCTAAGAAAAACCTGAGCACTTTGCCTCACTTAATTGTACATGGTGAAGAACGCTTCTCATTTGTCACAATCACTTTTGAAGGTATCTAGACACACCTGGCTGGGTTTTTGTATTCAGCTGTATTTGGCCTGCTATTCTGACACAGAACCAATGAGTGGACTCAGATTGAAAATGGAGTCATTAAATCTTGCAGCTGATGTCAGGAGTAAAATAGAAGGCTATTATTTCCCTCAAGGGAAAATAACGCGAGTAAAGAGTCTGCCACACCGAGGGAGCTGATAGCATTTTTCCTGTGGATAGGAAAATGGAGCAGGCCCTGTCCTCCACCGCTGGTGGGAACATCTGTCAGCAAGCCACAGTCGAGTCACATTAACTACCAGTTTTCCCACAATCTGGCATTTATTAGAAGAGGTAGTAGAAACCCTTGAATCAGGTAAATCTGAACTGCCCCACAGAAAGAACAACAAACAGTGCCTTAATTCATACAGGAAGGTCTAAAAATATCTCCGTGCAGCATAATGTCAAGAAAGGCATTCAGTTCCTCACCCATTAGAAAAGTTTATCTACATCTTGAGTAAGCTACACAAAATCTCTGACAGCAGGTAGTGGTGCAAAGATCTCAGACTAATGTTTAGACAGATTGAAACGAGCGAAATTCTGCGTCTGCAAAATCCCTATGCTTCCCCCCATCTCAGCTTTTAATTTATGTTCAAATGGGACTGACAAACCAAAGCTGAAGCTGTGTCTAAGGCGATACATAGCTACACGGCAGAAATTTGCAAAACGGTGCCGAGATATATTGCATGGCTTCGGTCCAGTTTGGCCGGGCAGATGTCCTGTGACTCAACAGGTACACAGTGATGATCGACAGGCCTTTGTACTCGCAGGCCTGCGGAGAGACTCATACTCAGTCAACCCCGACCACTTCCACCCCGTTATAAGAGGGGATTGTAACGTTGAGTCACAGCAAGCCAGGAGGGAAGGATATTTCCCACTTACCAAATTACTCATTGTAGTTTGTTGGGAATGATGTTTGGCCAAGATTAAAGTCACTGTTAGACCTTGGCTGTATCATTTCCTGTCTCTCTCCAAACAGTCTGTCGTGAGTATGACGGTGGTCCTTAAAAAGATCTCAAAGTTGTCCTAATGTTGCCATAATAATAATAATACTAGAGCTTTAGTCTCTCTATCTATTGGTCTTTCTATTTTTTTTTTTTTATCTTTTGGCACTAAAGTGAGTCACTGTAAAGCGGTGAAAACCTGCTCTGATATAACGTTTAAAAAAAAAAAAGAAAAAAAGATGTTCTTTCATGAAGTCTTGCTCAATCCTGAACATTATGGTTGACCCTCAGTTGTAACTATTTTTGCTGTAGTATCTGATGCTAAAGGTTTTTTTATAAGCTTGGTCGGACATGTTGGCCATAACAGTGTCGCTTCTTATTCAGACCTGCAGCTACCCACCTCACATTTTCTACAGTTGTCTGCTATGGCAGCTACGTAAAATGCTATCAGCTTTCTTGGGAAAGTCTACCCAATAATAACCTTGGAAATTAGAAACTGCGTTGGATAGTCACTAGTTCACTATCGTTTTAAAGACACCAGCAAGATGGCACCAAAAATGACATTCTTTGCATATAAATCTTTGGGACAGTAGCTCAAAGGGACCAAAATAGATGCTCAGCGTAGTTTAAGACTCGGTTTCTAATCTTAATTTTGGGTGGATTTAACATTGGAGGATACTTTAGTCCTTATATTTCTCTTAATGGGACCGATTTTCTTAACATTCTTGTGCAGGTATCTCCGTAACATCGTTCACCTTTAAGGGGATCCCATACACCATGGGCTTTATTGCCGTAATCTGTAGCATCATCACCATCATCATCATCATCATCATGCATCACCAGGGGACCCCCGAATGCTCAGGCAAAATGCTTCTTTTCAGCACTGAGCAAACAGGGGTGGTATCCAATGTCATCTGTATGAAGATAGCATTTCCAGTTTGGTGGAGTGCAGAAAGCAGCTGCATGTCCCGGAGAGGCTGGAGAGAGCTTCTGGGATGTTAGTACCTACTGATCGGTTCAGATATGAGCAAGTGAGGATTGAACCGCTTTCCAAACACATGGGAGCCCACTTAAGTGAAGTGTGAAAGAGAGAGACTGTATAATCCAGACAGGAGGGCCGGGCATTTCATACTGTTTATGTTGCCGTTTTAACATATCCTACCAGAGGAATCGACTCTCTGCGCAAGAGAGTGGTCCCTTGAAAAGCTGTCTAAATATGCGTGTGAACAGAGAAGAAGTACACAAAGGAAGAAACACGGGGGGAAACAATGCAGCAACAGCAACAAGGGGAAATGAAGTCAAACGAACAGGAGGTTCGGCGACTTCCTGTGCGAGATTCGAATGATTAGTGTTGACCTTGAGTGCTGGAGAGAGCAGGTGTTCACAGGGATGTAGTCTTGTGGGGTTTTTTTCTCACCCATATAAACACTGATTGTGCCCATCTAGTTTCTGAAGTAAACAATTTCCAAAAACAAGTTTCAGGGAAATAAGGATTCAGAGAAATGACGCTGGGATATAAATAAATAAACAAACCCAACAGCTTGAATGCTCAGTGCAAGTGTAAAACCAGGGGGGGGGGGGTCTATGCAACGGATTCAAACATTGGCTTAATATTGACCTATAACTGATCTGCTGTTCCATAAGAAAAAAAATGTGGCAATGTCATTTTCTGTTTTATTCACCAACAACTGAGCCATAGCCACCCTTCCCAATACCAGCTTTATGAGTAGATCATCCTCATCCTTAATCATAAAAATCCAGACTTTCCAGAGAACACACATAAAGTTTATGGGATACTAAACTGAGTTAACAGCGGTCCTAATATTTACCAAAATAACCTCTGCTCTCCAGGAAGGTTAAGCTTAAAACTCCTGGCACCCAGTGTTGTGATTGGGAACAGCAAATGAATGCCAGACTTTTGCACCCTGTAAAAGGCTTACATGCAAAAACGTTACGTTACACACACACACACGCACACACAGACAAAAGTGATCCTCAAGCATAAACGACATCGCCGTACAACTGAGATTATTTTTGCATCCTATCCTGGCTGTGATTTTTGTTGAGGTTTTGTAATCGCTTAGTGGGCTAGACAAATTCTAATTACTACACAACCATTAGACTTTCAAGTGATGGTGCTCACTACATATTGGGACTTTAAAGAGAAGGGGAAAAAAAAAGATGGGTGGTGACCATCTCCGTGACTTGGGTGATCTGCCTCCTACAATTTAACAATATTGAAAAAGTCCGATGAATTTGCTGGGTTTGTTTTTTGTTTTGTTTTGTTTTTGTTTTATTTGATGCATTCCCCATCCCTTATTTACCCCATATTTAATTTTTATTCACTTTTAATTACTATTAATTGCCATTGTTTAATTTTTCCATTGTGCTTTACAAATAAACAAATGTGTTAATCGTTACGTATAACTGTTTGGGCAAAACCGTTCTTGACTACTGTTGCGGAGGATTTTCAGAACGCTGCGGGCATGGCGGCAAATACGCCATTGACAGGGAATGGACTAATCCTATCTGAGCTATTTTTAAAAATCTATTAATGCCCCCCCCCACCTTTCCGTTTGTGTGGATTACCATGCAAAGGCCACATTAGCCCACGTTAGGTTGAAATATTCAACATATTTGGAAAACATTTGCCTCCGTTCAGCACTGACTTTGGATTTCCACACATCATACCACAGTATGGGAGATTAACTTCCACCGAGATTATTTCTGTTTCCATATACGCTGTTATTGCGCCGGCCGAGTCAGACGTTTGACATTCAACGCACAGTTACAAAATTTTCTTTATAGCCTCTGAAAGATGATGAGATAATGGAAGTAAAATGCAAATCGGCGTCCGACGTTTGACATTCTCCGACTATGTCAGAATATAGCGTGAGAAGTCGGCGGCGTGGAAAGGTCCGCAGATTACGTGATGGTTGTGAGAGCAGGAATGCAAGGGCCGGTTACAGTAAGCACTTTCACCTCAAAGAGCTAATGATGAAGACATCAAAAACATGGGGAGACCACTGCAAACGATGTGACTCCGCTCACACACGGCTGGCACAAAGGCAGCTTTATGGCTGCGCACAGGTGGTCCTTTAAAGTTTAAAAACATCCACTATGGAGCTGGCAAGTGGCTTTGCACTGACTCATCTTCACCTGAGAAATGACCTATATGCACCTGCATGCACACACGCATATATGGAGGCTGTTAAGGGCTGGAATACAGGCGGATGCCAACATGTGGGCGCTCGTTTGCAACAACGTGAATGGACTTCCACACCCGCACACATGCACACACATATGCATGCATGCAAGTATGCACACACGTGTGCATGCATGCACACATGCACACACATGCACACACACGCACACACACACAGAATTAACCAGATATCGTCATAGTTTCAGCAATAGAGATGCCAGACATTGGCGAGCTGTGATAATGGAGGGCCATCGGTTACTACAGGGTTTAAAGAGGAGTTGATGTTTTGGCTTTTTGGGAGTTAGGAGCTGGAAACTGTTCTCGAGCAGGCAACTAGCGAGAGGCATGTCCGTGGAAAGAAAACGAGTGATATTTCTAACCGAACGGGCTGGTTATCATCCCAGACACAACAATGCTTCCCAGGACCTGAGCTGTTTACAAGCCCATGAATTTCTTAATGGAAAATATTTGCCCCCAACATAGTCATTGCCAGTGCAGGGGTCTGTTTCTGCGAGCATGCCTCTCCTTTTCCACATAAAACCACTGTCTCGAAATTGTGCAGTTTTCAATTAAACTTCCTTTGAGCTATCACGTCTCCCCCCCAAGTCACTGGCTCTGGGTAGTAAAACGCTGACATGAAGAGGAGTTGAGAAAAATAGCAAAACACTGTATTCAAATAACGTCTGCACATCGTTGCGCTATGTTCACATGAGAAAAAAAAAAGGGAAAAAAAAAAAGAAAAACTACATTCATTCTTACTGGATCAGTGCATGAATTGTTCAGCCGAAAAAGACAACTCTTTTTCCATTACTTATTTTACTAGTCATTATGTGTTTGAACAGCGGTGTTATTTCAACTCTTAGCAAAGTGGACAGAACATTCAAGAGGCTTATTCATGAGCGCAATAAGAAAATTCTTGTGGGATCGGCAGACTTAAGTTCAAAATGCTCTGCTTTACTCAATGAATTCAACAGAGTTTCGACCACTAAAGAGCAGGCTTCAAACAACTCGCCCTCTAATTTGTCTGGGCAGCCAATGAAAGGCTTATTATATGCTATTTGAATTAAATACTCTCACAATTAACATTTTGCTATGATACAATACTGCAGATAGAGCTCACTACTCGGTTAAGGGGCACTTCACCCAAAAAAAAAATCTCTCAAAAAAAAAAATACTCCATAAAGTGCAAGCCAAAATAGCCGCAGTACCGCAAAATGTGCACAAAAATGACATTAAAAAAGGGGACGATGTCTCGTTTTGAAGCTGTAGGAATTCTTCTTTTTTTTTTTCCGAAAAGAATTTTTGTCCAATTTTAAATATCACATTGCATGGCAACAGCTGCTGTGATGACATCCATTTTCAAATCATAGGGTCAAGGGTGTGCAATTGTGCTACCTTCCAGTACTTGGGCTGATTCCTGTTCAAACTGGATATTCACAATGGGGCACGTTATATCGTATCTGCCTTCTGGTAAAAGCCTCATGCTTGCTCGCCCATAAAGTTTTATGGTGATAAGAGTTACAACATCCACTTTTATGCATATTCTCGAATCCCAAATCAGACCTAAATTGTCAAAGTGCTTGTATAAAACCTTTAATTTCTTTAAATTTCTTTGAAAATACTTGAGAAAAGGCTCGAGCAAATTTCCTGAGAGAATAGCACCAGGCGCAATAAATAATTATTTTTTTTTGTCGTTGCTTTAACATACCACCATTAAATCCACATTGGTTGCATAGTGTGATGGCTATGGGAGAATGACACACACCAAATCAGTTCCACTAAAGCCTTGCTTTGTCTGCTGCCAGGCACGAAACTCGCTCAGGATATAAAAACAGGGATTACTCTATGGCAGATTTTTCACATTTCTGAATTCAGTAAACAATAAATGTCAAAGTATAGCAATTCTGTGAACATAGGGAGCTGCGGCTTGTTTACAAATGCATGTGTCTTGTTGCAGCGTTAATGACGAAAAGTAAGAAAAGCACCCCGGGTTTGTTTGCGACGCTGATGTAAAAAAGTTACCTTGTGCTGCTTTAAATTTGCAAGCTGTCTCCAATTCACAGCTTCAAGATGACCGATTACACAATCCAATCATGTTTTTGTCATCATTATGGCATCTAATTTGCTTTCCAGAAATACAGTGTTGCTGTGGTACTACAGTATGAGCCACAGGAAGCCTTGAAGGGGTAACTCACCCCATTTAAGAGAATTTTAATCCACTTTCCCTCATTAACATACTGTAATGATGACTGTTTGACGCGTGTCTTCAAGTCAGGGAAGCCAACACCACCCTATTTTTACATGAGGCTGATTAGAAATAACGGGATGCTGAAGCACAACCTTTGGTCTGCTGGTGCCACCAGTACCTAAAGACCATGCAAGAACACAAACAGCAATACAGTACTGGGTACACAAGTAGACAATCAATACCAAGGGGGAAAAAATGAATTTCCAAAAACCAGATACAAGACAAGCGAGAGTGAAAGATAATAATGTGGTTTTGCATTACTCACCGACAAAAAGAACTAACTTAAGATCATGACGGAGGGCCAATGTTGCAGAAAAAGCTAGAGGTGGATGCAGAGGAGGCATGACATCTTGCATCTGCAGACATACCAAAGAGCAAACAGGGGTCCACTGAGGACGCGTTACACATTCCTTACAGAGCACTGAACCATTCTTAGGTCCTGCTTTCCATGCATGCAATGCTAAGATATCTGTCATCCTAGACAGGAATGCAAACACTCTCACTAACAAATACCAGAACAGGGCCCAATGAAATATTACTTCTTGTAATCTGATGGACTGATAATTAACTGAGGCTTTGCACGCAGTAACAAGTCAGTTGGAATAATGATAATCAGCATCACTGTGGGTGTAAGTTGTTCATGCCAGGTGTATTAGGAGTAAAAACAAGGCAACAAGTGTGGGCTCGAAGCGTTTTCCTAGTTTTGGTTAGCCGAAAAGCCCTCCCAAATCAGCGATTAAGGCTGTGGGAGAACATCGGTTGAAGTTTGTGCGAGGTGCCTACAATTGGATTTTATGACTGATAATTAATACATCACAGTTCCAGGGCTTTAAAGAGCTCTCCAACAGGGCAGTCTAAATTTTAAAATGTCCTGAAGAACTGAATGTAGAACTGCCAAGAAAGCTCACATGAACGGTTATAGGGACCCCTCTTGTTTTTTCGCTATTTGCCCCAGCAGTTGTGTATTCTGTGTGGTTTATATTTAAGTTACATAAACCCACAAGACCAAAGTGCCTCACTACAGGAGTCATACAGGCAGCACTTATTTGCTTGGCTTTGACCCACATATACACCAGCCCTGCAAAAAAATACCTTTGGCAAAACTCTTCTGGCCCCTTTTATCTAAATCTAATGAGGGAAGATAGTAAGGAGGAAATTGGTTTCACACTGAAATTTCCAAAATAGACCTCGTAAAACCGCTGGAGGTTCTTGGAAATATGTACTGTACTCATACCCTTGCAATTAGCCGCCTTTACAAGCACACACACGTCACATTCAAGAAACTGTTATTCCGAGGATGACAAAGACATAATAATTGTTTCATAGAATGAACAAATAACTAATAAATAACATTTACTGAGCATTTACTATTTGCAGAGTAGTGTCCTTCCACCAATTCACCCAATGTTCACCCCCGCCCTAAAGTGATAGCACATAGGATGGTTGCATTTTATTGTGTGCAATGGTAATTGCTAAAATATCTAATTTAATACTTGAATTTGTCTCTGTACTGACTTTACACCCATCTGTGTAATGTGCAATGCTGCCAGCAAAACTTCATCTCGACAGTTAAAATGCTCCGTTGAAGTGATGCAGTTGATGTAATATTATCATAATGACATGATAATAATGACATTAAACTAATTCAATTGAAAGAGGAGGGGTGAATGATAGGAGAAAACAAATATCTGAGCTTGTCTGTTATGTCTACATTCTTTCTCTTTGTGACACCTTTTATCTTTCTTACCTCCTTAAATCACTTGTAATGTCCATTTTCTTTTTGCAGCAACAAATGTGGGGAGGCTCGGACCCAGTCTTGCTTCACTTTGCCTGCATGTCCCCGACTCCTGAGGTTTTGATAATAATAATGATGATAATAATACATATCATTTCTGTAGCGCTTTTCAAGGTACACAAAGACGCTTTGCATAAGTTAAAATAAACATAAAAGCAACACACCAAAAACATGTAACACACAATATCATCCATCCATTCATCCATTATCCAAACTGCTTATCCTGCTCTCAGGATCACGGGATGCTGGATCCTATCCCTGCAGTCATTGGGCGGGGAGACACCCTTGACAGGCCACCAGAACATCACATAGGGCCCACACACACACACACACACACACACACACAAACACACACACCTAAGGACAATCTAGTACGGCCGATTCACCTGACCTACATGTCTTTGGACTGTGGGAGAAAACCGGAGCACCCGGAGGAAACCCGCTCAGACACAGGGAGAACATGCAAACCCCACACAGAGGACGATCCGGGACGACCCCCAAGGTTGGACGACCCCGGGGCTCAAACCCAGGACCTTCTTGCGGTGAGGTGACCGCGCTAACCACTGCGCCACCGTGCTGCCCACACAATATCAGAATGGTGCAGTCTTACATACGTGTGTTTGGAGAGACTTCCGGGGAGGGGGGGGGGCAGCTATAGAGAAGGCTCTGTCACTTGATGGATTGATGGAAATTGCAGGACAATTTCACTATTGTTGTCAATCAATCGATCAATCAATTTTATTCATATTACACTTTTCATACCATAAAATGCAATGTAAAGTGCTTCACAGGAAAAATGAGACAACAAACCAGTAACGGAAGACACACAATTAAGACAACGTAGGTGTGCAATGAAATGAATTAAAAACATAAAATATTACATCAAATAAAAGCAGTAATAAAAAAAAAACCATTTTAACTTCCTAATTAAAACATTCCATTGAAACCAGCCCTCGGATCCTCTGGCAGACTATTCCAAAGGCTGGGGCCATATATGCCAGAAGAGCAGATCAGATTTCCTAGCTTTGTGTTTTGGTTTGGCCAACGAGTTGCTACCCGAAGATCTGACGGCCCTGTTAGGTGTGTATTGTAAAAGAAGATCAGATAAATAGGAGGGGGTTAAGGCCTAATAGATTTTACATGAGGTCACATCACAGAATGTCTGCGATTTTCAGAGACCTACACTGACTGTCTGTGTGGCTTGGGTGGCCTGCAAGCAATTTTGACTGTTTCCAAATTTCATTTTTGGGAGTTTTTAATAATTTCTTGTAGCAGTGAGATAACCTATAGACCTCTAAAATATTACAAACTTTCTCAGTGAATTTGCAAATCTTGCACAGGTAGAATTAACTTGCTATATTCTTGGTGAGATCCAGTATTCAGGTACATAAGTATGGTGCTCTTACAGTCTCCTGGGTTGAGAAATTGAACTGAATCTCCCAATCTTACACATCTGTTACTGGACCAACTCGCACACTCCATCATACACTTGATCTACGACTTTGGGTCCGACTTCCAGACAGTTCAGATATTAGGAATTTATTTGTTTCTGACCACTTTGATGTTGTTTTTAGCACTACCCACCCCTCTCCCACGAGTCAGCATCAGGCCCCGATGCAGGATGGTCAAAGCGGGCCCGGGCCTGCCCGTGCCCACCACAATCTGATGCAACATGACGTTGTGTCAGTAGCGAATAAAAGAAGTGAAAGCACGCAGCTTTAAAATGACCACCAACAGCGTAACGCGCCGCATAGTTGACGCCTAAATGAAACGATTTCTAGGAAAAACAGACCACCGTGCCACAAAAGAGGAGTCATAATAGCAAGGCCGAGATGGCGGTAGACTAGCTTACTTAACACAATCTGATACCGGAGTGTGACAGGTCGGAAGGATGAATGGTGCATTCACATCCACCCATCCATTATCCCAACCGCTTATCCTGCTCTACTGAATTGCCCTTCTGGGGTAAGTAAAGTTGTTTGAATCTGAACCTGCTCTCAGGGGATGCTGGAGCCTATCCCAGCAGTCACTGGGCGGCAAATTAGCGATACAGTAGGTTCATGTTCATCACTTGTGTAAACTACTAACATTAGCCCCTAGCTAACGGGTCTAACCCTTTAGCCGAGCGGTCAGTGGTGTCGCCTTGTGGTGCAGTATACCCCGTATCGAATCCCGCACCGGGCGAAAAAATAACCGGTTACACTTGCATTGTTCTGTTGTGCGATTTGAACGGTAATTGCGCTTAACTGTGATGCGCAGAGTGGTCTCGATCTGGTAATGATCGACTGTTTCTGCCCCCACCCACTACCAATGGGAATTCGCGGTAATTCCCCCATTCCAATGAAATACTCATCGAAGAAACACTCGGTCTTACCGCTTTAGTGACTATTTCACCCCTTTTTCGGGTATGTGACTTTAGCAACTTGCTAACATGTTAAAGGTGCCCAGAGATTGTTATTTTGAGCAAATTAGAGCCGAATTTTGTCGAGCCTAGTTAAATGTCTGTATGTGAGAGAGAGAGAGAACGCGCCCCCCACACCAATGTAACCGGTTATTTTCTTGCCCGGTGCGGGATTCGATACTGGGTGTACTGCGCCACAAGGCGACATCACTAACCGCTCGGCTAAAGGTTCAGACCCCTTACCTAGGGGCTAACGTGTCTTATACAGTGTTTCTCAACCGGGGGTCCACGGACCCCTAGTGGTCCGTGGTGTAATTGCAAGGGGTCGGTGAAAATAAAATATCTTTAAAAAAAGATCCTATGACATTTATAGAAATAGGATTATTTTACTCAAATGTGACTGAGACCTTTATCTACCTAAACTATAAAGGGTAACAGGACTTTTTTCTCTAATTACATCTGTTTCACAAGTGTAATTTATTGTATTTTAATAAGAGATCTCGCTCGCGTTTGCATTGTTAAAAGTTACTGCATAAAAATTCTGTTGTTACATATATCTGAAAGTTGCTGAATACATATTCTGTTTTGTTACATATATCTGAAAGTTGCTGAATACATATTCTGTTTTGTTTCATATATCTGAAAGTTACTGCATAAGAATTCTGTTTTGTTAACTATGTCTAAGTTACAACTGAAAGCTCTTATTTTTGCCCCAAAGAGTGAATAAATGCTATAATGCAATTTAAAATGCAGTTTCTACTGTTTCTATCAAATTGCAACCCCCCTCCCCCAAGATCAGGTGGAGGGGTCCTCAGGGTAGATCAAAAATACGCAGGGGGTCCAGGACCCCAAAAAGGTTGAGAACCACTGTCTTATTAGTAGTTTACACTAACAAAGCAGCCTGTTTTGCCCGGTGCCGACGCCATTTTGTGCCAACGCTGTGGATTCACACGTTGTCGTCCATTTTGCACCGTTATTCGTATAACACGTTTGATGCACTTTAGCGAGTTTTGGTGAATTCTATGAGTTACTGGGCTTCAACTGTTTTCGGTAAACTACGGTGTGTACTGTCTTACTTGTCTACTTACCTGTAGCTACGTTATTTTGTAAACTGTTACTCATTTGAGAAGAATTGATTCCAGTAAAATACTCATCGAGGAAACACCCGTCTTATCGCTTCAGTGGTTGTTTCACCCCTTTTTCGGCGCACCTTGACACAGACATTATCGCTGACGGTGCACCCGCACATTGACAACATTATTCATCATGTCATACTATTATACACACAAAACACAACTAGGTAGGTCGATTATTAGTCAAATAAATAATAAAGAGGTTCTACTTACATCATAGGCCCACTTAGCTCTGCGCAACGTCTTCCCGCTTCGCCAGCTAGCTAACGTTTGTGTGTGGATTTTGCTATGCGGTAGTACGCGTGTCCGTAAGTACGCGCAGGCGCACTTTGCACATTTTTGAACATAGCCGTGTACCGTAGACACAGCGCTCGAGTTGAGATCGCCGATACGCAGTGGCGCCCCCAAGGGGTGGCCAGGGGTGGCCACGGCCACCCTGATACTAGCCCCGCCCCCCCCGCTGCCCCCCCCAGCCATGAGTCACATATGCAGAATATGTTTCTGATTATACATAATATGCTTCTATTTGATATTTTACATTAGGTGCTGTTCATTTGAATCAATGATGTATATTTTTCATAATGATTCATGTCAAAGAAAATAAGAAATGCATAGCCAGGCAGCCAGCAGCTTTTGATCGTCCGTCACTGCGTCACACATATACAATATAACAACGAATCACCAACACGTTACAATATATACAGATACATAACAGATTAAAACAGAACTGTTGTGGAACTCAAAATGTTAACTGTACCGGTATTAGTCTATGCACATCAGATATTTAGTAACATTAACTGTAAAAAAAAATAAGAAACCAAAGTATTTCAGTATGCGATTCCTTAACTCTCATATTGGCAGTTTTCAATCAGCCTATACAGTGTACTACAACAGCATAATAGAATTCCTGAAATCCAGTCATGGCTTTTGGTTTTGGTGTGCCACCCCAAGATTTTCAGTGGCCCCATTTGGCCATCCTGATGAAAAATGTCTGGGGGCGCCACTGCTGATACGATAGTGGGGAGATAAAGAGGGGTCCGTGCGTGTGGACCCTAAACTGTTGCAGGCCCCTTACCTGCATGTATGGAAGTTTCGCCTCTGTCCTCTCCTTGTAAGATGCCGTGTAACTTCATCAAGGCTTGTGCAATCAATTCTTCCACTGCTGAGGGAAAATATTTATACTCAGCTGCTTTCTAATTTCACTTTTGATGGCTTTACTTTTGAAGGATCAGGTGGAGAACTTTAATTCAACATGCCTATGGGATAACCACCACCACCACCACACTACAAATCAGCCTCCACAAGGTGCTGGAGGCCTACGGCAGAGGTGAAATAGAAATTTGCACAGAGTAAGTGTGCAGAAGCTTCAATCTTTTTTTCTAATTCGGTTTGCTTCGAAAATTCAGATCCCATGAAAAAAAAAATGCCAGAATTTTTCTTCAGACGTATAATCACACTTGTGCTATTAAATGAAAATTCAGTAAAGCATAATGAAAGAACAGAAACTGGTGTTCAGCTGTAACACTGTTATGATTGCTAACAGGAAAAAAGTATTTTCCTTCTGTCATTCTGAACAGCTGTTGTAAACCGAGTGTCCTATTCCAGTCCTATCAAGCGCCTCATAAATGCATCAGTGTTCAGTGATATAAATGCCTCCTCACGAATGAATAAATGAAAGCCACTTTATTTTGTCATTGTATGTTGCAATGACATTGTAGGTTACAATGAATTTGTTCTCTGCATTTAATCCATCCTATTGTATAGCAGCAGTGGGCAGCTGCAGCGCCCAGGGACCAACTCCAGTTCTTCTTTCCATTGCCTTGCTCAGGGGCACAGACAAGAGTATTAACCCCAACATGCATGTCTATTTTTGATGGTGGGAGGAAACCCATGCAGACACGGGGATAACATGCAAACTCCACACAGAAAGGACCCAGGACCTTCTTGCTGTGAGGCAACAGCGCTAACCACTGGGCCACCATGCCCCCCAATGTGTAAGACGTTTCTGAATGTTTTAAATGAGAAAACATCAATCAAGTATAAAGATTCAGAAACCTCCTTTTGACTGTGATTGTGTTGTTTCCCACAAAGTAAACACGTCATTAGGTTTAAGCCCATTTCATCTGAAATAGTTTTGCTGATTTTTTCCCCACCATACAAAACCATCATGTCACCTTGACATGCTACCCAACACATACTGCCGAAGGTCCTTATTACTGTACGTTCTTATAGTCGAATCATAAATTGTTCATTGAACACATGTTGCATGCACACTTACTTATTTCAAATGTGCTCTTGTCTTCTAAGCCTAATCAGAGCCCCTCCATTCTTAGGAATTACGGACCTGGTTTCTTAAAGCTGCTACAAGGAGTGTTTCACCGATTATTCATCAGTCTCAGTTTAATTTTGATGTCCCTGTGTGACCGACATAAGCAAACAAAAACATCAGCAAGAAAATTATATATTGCTATATGATCATTTCAGAAGGTTGTGTCTGGGTCAGATTCCCAGCAAAATCTGAGGAAATGATTTACGGCACACAGGCCAGATGCATAGCCACTATTGGAGATACATTACCTCATCGCTGCATATGTTACAAACAGCTGGTTTTCCAAAACACCACCACATCTCTCACTACTCTCGTTATAGCAAATACACAAGCCTAGGCTAACGCACAATGAAGTCCCTCGTCTGTGCAACACCACTGCTTTTATCCATAGGGCTGTGCAAAGTAAAGGAGAAAAAAAAAGTCCCTTTTTAGCAGCTTTGAATCCAGTTTCTGTTTAAGTTTTTTGAGAACATTGCTTATAACAAATTGAGTGATCCTAAGAGCAGAAACAATCTATTCATGATCAAATGACCTATCCAACAATCGGCTTTGGTTCAAAACAGCACAAAGAGCATTGTCCATATGATCCAAATGATTCCCCCCCCCCCCCCGCCCCCGTTTGTAGCTGTGGTCACTGGTACATGCTCATTTTTAGTTCTTCTTGACTTTAGTGCTGCTTGTGACACGGTCCATGATCAGGTCTTTGTTGATCGTTTTAAAAATTAGGTGGGAATTACGACCACTGTTCTCTCAGCTGGTTTATATCATATCTCACAGACTGTTTTCCACTAGCTTGGACCGCTCCACCCGGCACCTTTTTTTTAAAGTGGAGTTCCTCGCGGCTGTGGGTCCTGTTTTGTTTTCCACAACGCTTCCACTCCTTCTAATAATTCATCGCTACAACGTTGCCTTTTATTGTTATGCTGATGATACACAGCTGTATTTGCCTGTTAAACGAAATGACAGCCTTGTTTCTCTGAACGGCCGTAGTCGATATTAATTGCTAAATGTCTCAAACCTATCACGCTCAACAAAAACACAACTGTTATATTTGGCCTGGCAACGCTGGATACTCTTGAACATCACGGCCACCTGGCAACTGATGTTAAACCGGCTGCCAGGATACCCTTCAGTGTGTCGTTTAGGAATTATCTACAAAATTAGATCAATTTTATCCTTTTATGACCTGGAAAAAGCTATTCATGCTTTAATATTTTCAAGACTTGGCTATTTAAACTCTTAGTGCTCCTCCTGGCCTAATTGGAAAGCCCCGTCTCCGTTGCATCGAGCCCAGGATGCTGCAGCTAGCCTGGTAAGAATAACTAAGGCAGACCAGTCGATTCCCTTCCTTTGGCTTCTCTGTGAATTTAGAACTGACTTTGAGATGTTATTGATTACTTTTAAGGCGACTAATGGATTCATTCATATCGCCGGAGTTTTTATTTGGCTATGTACAGAAAAAGAAATTATAGTCTTAAATCAACAGACAAAAAGCGATAGAATGTTTGCAACCGATGCAATATTCCTGAAAGGGTAGGACTATCAATCTCTCTCCCTCCATTTTAATTGTTTTAACCAGTGTTTTATTGTTGTTGCATGAGCATTTTTTATCGTTACCAGTATATCGCCGCTGTCCTTGGCTGGTATTCACTGCATTTATTTTACAGTTCTAATTTTGTTCGGTTTAGAATAAGAGGAAATTTTTTGAAGCTCTGTTTTCGAAAAGTGCTATGTAAACAGTGTTCATGACAGTGTTTTGTTATTGCCGGGGATGCTCACCATTAAGACATAAGGGTCGTGAGCACAATGTTTTAAAGCGGTAAGAAACATCAATATGAAATATGTACTGGACAAAAAAAGTGTCTACGTACGTACCTAGAAAGATTTATCAGTGTTTTGTTGCAAGCACCGAAAAAGGTACCACTGTACTCTGCAGCCCTGGAGAGGACAGCTTCATCATGAAGCCTGCTCCTACCCCGTGGAGGGGAAATAATGGCCTTTGTTGACAGTCTTTATTTATAGTCCTGGGAATGAAAGTCAACGAGAAGGGGAGGGGGGGGTCAATTATGCTGTTTTAAAACACTGTTGACAAACAGAATCGATTGATTTGAGATGAACAATATCTTCATTCAGAATTATACCTGCACATTACTATAGACCCCCCATAACAAAAACATTTATGAGCGACTTGAGAGTAAGTGGTGAAAGAATAGGTCGGCTCAACGTTGGCCACAGCTGAGGTACCCGGCCGTCGACGGTGGTGAGAGCGAGGCCGTCACTCACGGTGACCCTTGCCCATGAACAGACGTCAACATGTCAACACACTACGTAACGACCGTTTATAGTCTGTAAATTTATAAAAAGGCACAACAAGCGACGACCAAATATGACTGGATATCTGAACCGCTGACAGGCTGTATGAATCGAGTCGTCCAGGTACCGCGTGCACTAGACAGACTAGATAGGTGCTTACCGCTGTTGTGCACCGAATCCCTCAGAAACCTTCGCCTTGAAAACTCCTTCCCCCTCCCCGGCGTCTCACAGACATTGGAGGCAGATGCGGCTCGATGACAAGCTTGGACAGAAGCCATTCTCAACTAAGCATCTAATTTTACCGATATCATGCTTACCTCAGGGGGCTTAACCTGTATGTAACATGGCGTATCGGTTTTCCCGCCTGCTCCCTGGAGGAGCCGTGTGTGTTTGAGGGGGAGCACTGTCACGAGCAAACAGAGGGCCAACAGAGCTCCCGGGCCCTGGGCACGCGTCCAGCCCACGGCACGCACACCAACCCATCTTCCTACCCCCGGGACCCTCTCACTGATGGCTTGGACTGGATTTGCACTGTGCCATGATGCTTTCATTAAGCTAGTTTATTCCCCGTTTTCCACTGCTGGGCATCTCTCCCATCTGCGTTCGCTCACAGTGATCAGCCAAGCTGCTGAGGCTTCGGACATAGGTTGTATTTCATTGAGGATGCACAGCGAATTGACTACAAATCCCATTGCTCTCTCCATTTTCCATCCGACTGGCTGCGTGGTGAGGGTGTACGCCATAAAGCTAGTGGGCTGTGGCTTGGCGTTTGGACAAAATAATGCCTCTTTGCCTGGAGCTCGGGGTTGTATGGGCAGGTCAAGGCCATCTGAGAGTGCTACGGCGGCCCAGATGATTGTGGCTCGGCAGGAGACGGTTTGATGTCGGCGGTGAGCGAGCGCGTTGTCCTTTGGTCATTATCAAGAGAGCCGCTATCATATTCCCCTTGCCTAAGCACTTCACATGATCCAAAACAACTTGTGTAATCAGCCTTTATTGAGAATTTGGAACAACAAACCCACACATTTAGTCCAGCGAGTAAACTAAATAAAAAAGGTAAAAATATCCCAAATGAAAAGACTCTTCAAGGCAGTTTAATAACAAACAAATGGGTCCGGAGGACATCGTTGTTTGTATTACTGCCTCGCTGTATGTTGAAATGCTTCAAGTCGCCTCCATCTTTCACGAAGCGCCGAGGCCTGCAAGTTGCGAAAATCTACTTCTCTCTCGAGGGGCGTGGTCTACCTGGGTGACGCAACACTTGAGGAGAGTGGCGATAATGATGACATCATTACTCTTGATAATGTGAAAGTATACATATATATCCAATGCATTTTCAATAGAGTGCTGCAAGTGCACTAAAAGTGCAGTTAGTACATAAAATTCTGATGGGGAACCAGATTTTTTTTGGGGGGGGGGTCACATTTGCATGACCCTTGCTGGTATTATTTATTTACTTTTATTTTATTTATCCGCCTCAGCATACAGCCTTGCTCCAAAAAAAAAAATGCTAGCTGGTTACGCAGGAGGTACTTCGCCATTTTCCATCGCCGGTTACGCCATTTTTATCTCCATTTCGGAGCCGTATACTTCAGGCGGTTTCTACTCGGCCCTTATTTAAAAATCTGAACAAAAGACCCTTTTGAACTGACGAGGCGGGGGTGGGGGTGGGGGTGGGGGGGCTATATCCAAAAACGGAGCATGAAACATAAGTAATTGTGTTTACTCTACCAACATCCAACAAAGTGCAGTAATTAATGTATATGAGGCATACCATCGCCAAGGTCCATTACAACTGTACATTACTTGGGCTGTTTTAGGACAGAATGCCGTACGGGGCATGGAAAATGTAACTGCATCGAGAGACAGAGGTTATGTGCAGCACTGCCCACAAAGCAACAACTCCATAAACATCCTAGCATCTGGCTTGTGTTCCCATCATAAGCCATGCTCAAATTTAATTACCAAGCCGGCATACTCTGAGCAATGTTGAAGGTCTGATGATGAAGTGCTATGTACATAGCCATGATTAGGGATTATGCATAGATGTGGCGAATGCGATTATACAATGGAGAAACATACCAGCGTCATAACACAAAAACCACAGCAATTCTCCAGAAGTCAATATCTCCTGAGTTCTGGCAATTACCAGAAAAACAAGAAAACAAATTAAAACGTTTTAACGACGCTGGAATTAGCACGGCGGTGAGAATTATAGCATGTCCGTCGTGAGTTGGGAAATGTAAACCTTTATTACTTTTTTCTTTTTTTTTTGAACAATTCAATGCCAAGGCACTCGCAAATCCACACACATGTATGTACATGTGGGCACGGCCCCGACATGAACGCTTCCACTTTTGACCTCTGACCTGCAGCGGATGGACATCGCCGGTCTTGCTGAGGTACGCACTGACACTTTTCATAGAATGGGAATTCTTTAAGCCACCGGAATTCAGTTATGATCGTTTTACTGGCCCGGAGAATTGGCACTGATGTGACTTTCTTTCAGCAAGCTTGTCCCTTTACTTACGTGTGAATCTGGTGATCTATAGATCGAGTCCTTGCAGAGGGGGACCTACTGCATGGCGCTGTTGTCACGGTTCATTCGGCTATATTGATAAAAAAATAACTGCAAACACAAAAGGTTCACCAAGGTTTGGAAGTGATATGCTAAATGACAGCATTTTGTGCCAGTGTTTTGTGTCATATTGTTGACGATAGAGTGTCAGACATTGGGGCATCCTGGTAGCACATACCCTATAGGCTCAGACCCGTGTTTGAGTCTGGACCTTTGCTGCATGTCCACGCCTTCTCTCTTCACTGCGTTATTGTCCATCAGTTTCTCCTGTCTCGCCAGATAAAAGAGAAAATGCTGCAGGAAAAAAAAGGCGTCAGAGGTGACTAAAACTACAAAGCGCCCATGCTTTTCAACTTTCGCGTTCAAACGGCATGCAGAGAGTATTCGGGTGTAGCAAATATGAAGTCTGCTTATTGCTTATGATGCAAGCTGCGCTGTAGCTTCCTTGTTCAAGACAAATTATTTGGAATTCAAATTCTGTCCGCTGCTAACGAATTCAGCTGAGAGGCAAAGTTACTGTATCACAGTGCGCCTACATGCAGTAATTTTACTTTACAATGTTTTACAAAGCATGGGATGCGGAGGCCTGCTGCAGTGCTAACACAAGACAGATGTGATAGATGGTAAATAGATGCATGATGGGGGACTTCTACGGGGCCACCACTATGCAGCTCGTATCAGATTGAATCAGGAACAGTATTAGCATGCAAATTGAAAAAAGGAGCAGTATTTCTTTTGGATTAACTGGCTGCCACCGCCTGTGACAACTCATAGGCTTTATCACACCCATGTGAAATACTGTAGCTGTGCGGGTACATGCCCGTGGGCATCTTGGAGAAAGTCTGCTCTGATTTAGTCATAGAAGTCATTAAAATGTGTTATTGGTCACATTTGAAAATAGATTCAGGTACAAGCATCACTCTGACACAGCAGAATTCACCAGGCTGGAAAAGAGAACATTCCCTTTCATGCAGGAAACTGTGGTGCGGGCGCACACACACACACGCACGCACACACACACACACACACACACACACGCATAGGCGCTCACAGACGAACACATTAAATAAAGTATCCATAATTCTGTCAATCTGAAATGGAAAAAAAAAAGCATGATGAATAGGAGAATGATAGGAGAATGCAAGAATGTGAGGTTAAATTGGATTCAGCTAGCCAAGTTGCATACCAACAACTCAAAACACTGAACATCCAAATCCAGCTTTTTACCTTTGCTGCATACTATCCTATTTTCCATCATCCTGCTCTCTCGTCAGTGCGTCTTCTCCATTCGAAGCGAAATGCCATAAAAAAAAACTGACAAAAGTATTTCAGCATTATATATTCACAAAAGCATCTTGTAAATCTTTCTAATCCGATCCCTGATTTTTAGCAAGACGTCGAATTGCAGTCATATATGGTAAGAATATGGTTGCATGTATGGTTGACCCGTCATGAGTTACAATTAAGAGTTTGATGAAGTGATCCTGAATTATGAGTATGACATGTATCATGGAGCAGTAATACACAAATATAGATCATGTGAACAAAGAAGCCTTACAAATTTGGAAAATGAATGCAATTCAAAAATATTTTTGCCTTTTATGGGTAAAAAAAAAAAAAAGAAAAGAAGGTACAAACTCCAGGTTAACTCATTATTTTTCATATGAATTTTTGGAATATTTCTGTCAGTTGTGATATGAAAGGAGCCCCGTGCAGGCATCTTGTAAACATTTTAGTTGCTTCATACTGGTTGGGAGAATCTTTTGTCATAATACCTTGTGCAGCACATTTAAATGACTAGACAGATATGCAACACAATCTGTCTGACTATATTAAAGCAACACTGTGCAACGTTTCTTTTACAGCTTCAAAGTCATTTTGATGGTACACTGACTTGTAATGGGGAGAACAGTGCCTCTTCCACTCCCACGCCACACTATGAACGCCTGTTCTTGCACTATGTCGTTTGAGTTGAGCGGGTACGATCTCCCATGAGCGACCCCCCCCCAGGAAGGTGAAGGCATGACCCGCCCTACTCTGTCTCTGATTGGCTTACCCTGATCTTTTAACCCCAACCAATCTCCCTCCTCACATGAGCAACCAACGACTAATCAACCCAACCAGCGGAGGCAACGAGTACTAGCCAATCAGATGCAGAGTAGGGCGAGTGACTTCACCGTCCTAGGAAAAAAAAAAAAAAGAAAGAATAAGGTATCGCTCGCGGGAGATCGTACCCGCTCAACCCAAGCTACATAGTGCAAGAAGAGGCGTTCATGGCGTGGAGCGGGAATGAAAGAGGCACCATTCTCCCCATCACAAGTCAGCGTACCATCAAAATGATTTTTAAGATGTTATTTTAAGGTAAATAAAAGTTCCACAATGTTGTTGTTGTTGTTGTTGTTGCATGAGCAACTGCCACGTTATGGCAAGTGGTGACCTTCTAATTTGCTGAGTTTATGCCCAGTCAACAAGGTGTAAGTGAGTCCATGTCTCATATGCTGG
The DNA here is from genome assembly GCF_029633865.1 of Lampris incognitus. Taxonomy (NCBI): domain Eukaryota; kingdom Metazoa; phylum Chordata; class Actinopteri; order Lampriformes; family Lampridae; genus Lampris; species Lampris incognitus. The sequence continues at coordinate 142,888,217 of NC_079211.1, forward strand.
TCAACCTATTCTCTTTGAAGCATCTCTTTTAAAGCAGTGTTTACCACCACTGCCGCCTAAAAAAAGTCCAATCACTTTGGGTTTTAGAGGCATTTAAAGTTGAGTAATTGAAAACACTTGTCTGTGTAAACGGATGTGGGCACCGCTCCAAAATGTATTCCTCAGATGCCTGGGCTGGAGACAGATCCAGATGGGTCTGAACTGAAACCAGATGGCTGGGTGAAGGAGAGCACAGCCTAGGTACTACACACTGCATACAAACCAACTCCTCCGTAGGTGTGTGTGTGTGTGTGTGTGTGTACTTAACGTGTGTCTATGCAGATATGTGTCCACGTGCGTTAGGGATGCCACGATGTGATGATGACTCGGTTTCTCTCCGAGACGGGAATCAAGTCCTCTGATTTACAAACCACCGTGGTCAAACATCTACTTGTTGGGAGTAGAGACGTGGCTCCGAACGCAGCGATAACGACAAACCTACAAACTGCAGCCTATAGGCCACACGGCTACGGGAGTCCATGTAGGCAAAAAGCAAATCCAAATCACAGGGTCGTGTTCGCGACCCGGACTGCTCTCGCGACACTTCGATACACGCCTCCTCTTGAATCAGCCTGGGTCCGATAGACTCGGTGTTCGGCAGACTTTCGGTGTTGTAACGGAACATAAACAAAGGTTAACGGTTGCACCGAGACGCCTGACGTGACCATGTGGACCATCGCAAATGGCGAGCAACATACTGCAGCGAATTCAAACGGGGGCAGTCCGGGAACCGCCACAGCCGGGATGCGAACCCGTGTCTCCCGCTCCGCAAGCGACAACGTTAACCAGTCGACTAAAGGGTCCGACCCGTTAGTCGAGGACCAACGTGTCTACTTATCCATGCACGTTACACTACTTTCCCTGTATCGGGACACTTCCAGGAGGTTCCTGCTACCCGGCGCTATCGGGGGGGGGGGGGGGGTCTAACTGGAGTGCTTGGGGTATGATATTGTGCAGGTTGTCATTCACAGAGCGTAGTGAAGCGCTGCGCCCTTCGGGGAAGCAGCGCGGCCTTGATGGATGAATCCGCTCGACATGTACTTTCGTACCTCCGGTGGCACGGCTCGGGCTGTGACGCAAAGCTCGTTTCTGCAAGTTCGAGTCAAACTGCCCCCCCCCCCCCCCATGGAAACACCGTGAAAGCGTTTCCGGTTCCCTCTTTTTTTAACAGAAAGCGGCATGAACGTGCTGTACAATATGCCAGCACGTGTCAAATGTGCACCCTTTTGTATGCAGAGAGAGAGAGAGAGAGGTTTTTTTGTGTGTTTGTGACACTCTATCGATTTCCAAAGGAGACATTTACTTTTGCTAACCTCGACTCACGGGGAGGTCGGCGCACGAGTCCGGCTACAGAGAAGAGCCCTCTGCGCAGGTGATGGATGACTCACAGCCGGCTCTGGGACGCTTCAGCAGGCTGGACGCCGGCTGTCGCCGGGCTTGACGTAAGGCATGCCACCTTGTCTCGCTGCGACGCCGGGGCCCAGTGCGGCTGCGGGGAACGGCCGGTGACGAAATGACGACCGAGCTCGTGAGGTCTGGCCAAGGAAGCTCCCCAGGATCCGTCACGGATCCGGCTAACACTTAGGAGCACGCCACCAAGAACGGGAAACCTCCCTAAACAGCTTAAACGGCTAGTCCTACCTGGGGAAATAGACAGGGGGGGGGGGGGGGAGAAATGTACGGCATGTGTTATGGGTGAATTCACGTTTCGGCATTTCATTTTATTTTTTCCTATGCGTTTCCGTCTCACCTCGCTCCTGTCTCGTAGCGCACGGCTATAAAAGCCTGCCTCCTTCCTCCCTCTGCGACGCGGACCTGAAAACCGAGGCAGACACGTCTTCTCCACGACAACTTAGCATCCAGTGTTTTAGTCAGCGCGCATCAAACCCGGTCTTTCAAGTCGGACTCTCCAGAGCTGTACAGTATGTTTTCATTCCTACGTCCAGATGTATAACCCTTCTATGCTACTCTTGCTGGATACACATTCAGGAATGCAGATCCCCAGAGTTCTTACGTTATGTTTAAGAGATGCAGACATCTGTTTAAGGGAAAAATACCATCTATCAGGATATTACCGAGTAAGTGTTTAACTTTACACTCTTGCAGGAGAGGAGGAAGAAAGAGAAAAAAAAAAGCACTCACATTGCACCTTTTATATGACTACACCTTTTACACACTGAGCGCATCGCAAGGTTTTCTGGTGATGTGATTCTTCAGCATCGTGCAGCCGGGAAAAAAAGAAAAAAAGAAGAGTTGTGCATCGCTTAAAGGGACAGCTCACCCCAAAAATCAACAATACATGTTTTTCCTCTTACCTGCGGTGCTGTGCAGAGCAGCTCACAGTAAAACGATCTGGATGGAGGTACGTACCCATCCAGGTCGTTCTGGTGCGAGTCGCGGGGTTTTTGGAGATATGGGCCGCAGAGATGTCTGCCGTCTCTCAAGTACAGTGGAACTGGATGGCTCTCGGCTCGTGTTGCTCAAAGTGCCAAAAAAAAAAACTTTGAAAAACTCAACAGCAATTTCTCTTTCCAGAACTCCTCACGCGGTTACTCGAGATAATCCACAGACCTTGCTGTGAGCAGTTTCCTATCCCAGATAGCATCCGGATGTGGGCCACTTCAGGCAATGACGCGGCCCTGATGGCCTTCTTCTGGCCCTGACAAAATGGATGTGGCCTGAAGTGGCCCACATGTATAATAGCAAATATGGCCCAAATATGCCAAATCAAATGTGGGCCTTTTTTGGCAATGATGCGGCGCTCTCAGCAACATGTAATCTGGATGTGACCCTGAAGTGGCCCGCGTGGTAAATGGTGAATATGGCCCAAATATCACAAAACCAATATGGGCCACCTTTGGCAAGCCATTGCTATGGCTTGGTTCTGGCCCAGATCTAGCAAACAGGAGCGGACCGCCCCAAGTGCAATCATTCCATGCAGTATGTGGGCCAGATGAAAGTGTCAGTGTGGGACGGGTCCGGGCCACAGCAATTTTGCTATCTGGGCTAGGTGTAGTTCGGTCTAAGACAATAGTTCCTCCATGAAACTGCTCACAATAGGGTCTCTGGATTATCTTGAGTAGCCGGGTCATTATTTCTCGTAAGAGACATGGCTGTTGAGTTTCTCAAATTTTTATTTATTTTTTGTCGTTTTGAACAACACAAGCCGGGGGCCATCCAGTCCCATTGTATTCGAGAAGGCAGACATCTCTACGGCCGATATCTCCGAAACTCTGCAACTCACACCAAAACGATTTCGATGGATAAACAGCACTACGGGTAAGAGGAAAGACAGGTATTTTTGATTTTGGGGGTGAACTGTCCCTTTAAGGCCTCATTATAATCTAACTTCTACACACTGACGGGGGTCACGTAGTTCCATCAATGGTCTTGGTCTTTTCCGTGCCATCTAAATCAGTGGCTATGTTTGGTTTTCAAACCAAACGCCAGATCTACGTAGGCTTGGTCTACTTCTCTTGACTGGTGAAGACACTTACGATGCTCTAACGGCACATCAGGCCCGTGATTCCCATGTTTGCACACTCATGCCAGATAATTCACTTTTAAGAGCTCTTTCTTTTAAGTTAATTGAAAAACAACAGTAAGTGCATTTTAGTATTTATTTCACACTGGGGGGTGGGTGGGTGGGTGGGTGGGGGGGGGGCACAGACCTGCCAAACTGATTTACACTGTGTAATGGGTGCCTTTCGGAAACACGTGCATTTTTTCTCTCACATCTGAAAAATGATACAAGGCAAATGGATACGCCTGCTCTTCCCTCGCGCTTATCTCCCGACCGCTAATGTTAGCATTGGGGACTGTAGTTATAATGGGGATATCCTGGTGCTATCTTTCATTACGTTATGGAGTTGCCGCTGACAGCGATGCCACACCTCCGGACCATACTTATTCTGATATGAACGACGGTCATTTACTGCCAGCAGGCAATACTAGTCACTGAGCTATACACTTCCATCGGCTAAAATATTGTAGTTTATTTGACAATAATGACAAAAAAAACTGTAATAAGGCACTTCATACTGATTGACTTTACATGGGAATTACTTTGCAGCCATGATAATTTTGCAAGGGATCTGAATCCTCCTACTTCTTTCTGGAGAGGAAGGGAGAATCGTGCCTCTAGACCCACATGTAATGAACGTGTTAACGTGTGGAAATCTGGCTATGAATCGGGTCAGTTATTAACGTCCGATAAACGTCCCTCTTGCGAACACAGCCGTCACCTCCAGGTGATAGAGCGTCTCCTGAATGCTATTTTTTCTTTAAACAGATGCTCGTGCTTTTCATACATACACAGCAAGACGAGCGAGGAAACCGGCAATATTACGGACTCGGTTGGGTGAACTTGATAGCAGATTAATTTTCTTTTTTATTCAACTATTCCCCAATTTCAGCTCCCTCCCTCTCTCTCTCTCTCTCTCTCTCTGATATCCTCTCATAATTAGTATCTTGTAATCTCGGATCATTTGTAAGGGAAGTTGCACGCTGGCACTAAACACTGAGCTCAGGGCAAGATTCAGCTTGGATGCAAAGTGGGCCGTAATCAGAAAATCAGCTCAACCACCTAAATGTAAATGAATGCAAAATGCTCACGTTGCAGTCGGCCGTTATATGTTCCCCTCACTGGAACAGATTTGTCCTTTCAGTGAACTCTGCCCTCTATCCCCAACACCATGCTAGTGGTGCCTGCTGCTGTATGCTAAAAATAAGGTGAAACACGTTCTAGCAACTTGACAAAGGAATTCATTATCCTTTATGCGAAGGACACGGATACGGTCTTCTCAAATGTGTCTGTGGCATGGCTATGTTCCCAAAGAAAGAGTCTGCAGAGAACGCCTAACAAGGACGAGACTGACCGACTCTCAGACTCATGAATCAACACTAACACTCCGGATCTTCGATTTCAGCTGTGTCTCCAATATCAAGTTTCGAGTTCAGATCCAATCTTAAATTTCAATCTTCAGTTTCGCTTCTGGCGTGTCGTTGGGTTTTCCGATGATTTACATGGGGGGGGGGGGGAGGACACAAGTGACAGACCAGGCTCATGCTCTCACAAAGCGTCCTGTACATGACTGAAATTATTCATTGTTCACATTCTTATTATTATTCTATGAATATTAGGAATACAGCATAACCAAATGGCAGCCCGGCAGCCCAGTGGTTAGCACTGCTGCCTCACAGCAAGAAGGTCCTGGGTTCGAACGCCAGGCCTTCCCAGGTCCTTTCTGTGCGGAGTTTGCATGTCCTCCCGTGCCTGCGTGGGTTTCCCCCGGGTGCTCCGGTTTCCTCCCACCATCACAAAGACATGCATATTAGGGTTTCCACCGCCTGTGCCCCTGGGCAAGGCAATGGAAAGAAGAACTGGAGTTGGTCCCCGGGCGCTGCAGCTGCCCACTGCTCCCACACAATAGGATGTGTTAAATGCAGAGAAGTAATTTCGGTGTAACCTGTACAACGACAAAAATAAAGTGGCTTTCTTTCATAATGGCATGTAGCAGGAAACTCGCTGTAGTGGTAGCGGAGGGGCAAAGGTCAAGCCGTGGCTCTACACTTTCCCCGTTTGTGCAACAGAGAGATGGGCAAAGACAAAACTCGTGTTGCATGGCCCACTTTTGATTTGTGAACATGATCAAGGCTCTGCCAAAGTCAGGAACAAGAGAACCAAGACTCCCCTGATGGTGCCTTCAAGACAAATCCTGGAGCGGCTCTATTGACAGTGCAGGGAATGTCGACTCATATCACTGCAATGCAATAAGGCTTCGGTTGCTTAAGATCGGTGCGTGCGTTCACAAAGTCTGTTTCCAATTCATTGTCGGTGCAACGGCTACATTTCTGCCTCTTCGTGAAATCACAGACTCGGGCCTCGGTCGTCTGAGCTCGAGTTTTCTTCGCTCGAAAAAAAAAAAAAAAAAACGCTGATCGATTTCTCCGAAGCCAAAGGAATAATAACGTTTGCCAATTCCCGGTTTGTTTGTTTTTTTTTCCTATGTTTGGATTCTCTCCTCACGTGCACTCGATAGCGCATTCATGCACATGTTAATGTTCATTTCATCCTAACGTTGCAAAGGTCATTAGGGCAGCCGGAGTCGACCCAGGGACCGGCTTACCAAAAGAAGCCAAAAAGCTTGACAACACACCCGACCCCTGATGGAAATTCGGGTTATTATAATGATTCAAGATTCGAAGATTACCGATGACGGCCGAGATGATCAGAACAGAGTTGATAGATGCAAAAAAAATCAGTCATTTGCCATAACAGAGTGGGGGGGGGGGGGGAATTACACCTCTTATTTTAGTTAGTGTGTTGAAATTGCTTGCGTTGCCAAAGGATGCTGGTGTGCACCTATAGTAAACAGGTGAAAGGGGAGCTACACAAAAAACAAACCCCCCAATTCAAAGCATCTCTGGTGTGATTCTTAACGAATAAGACAGCGTCCTCTTTAGCCCCCCTTTTTCTCAAAACACCCACCGACGCTTATACCGCCGACCTCCAGTCGAGCGTCTCCTGGAAAGGCCTCGTTTACGGTGCCTGCTGACATGTCGTAAGGATGCCGCTAACGAGCGCCAGGTCGTAGGAAGAAGTGCGAGGCCTCCATCACACAGCACGGCTTACATCACAGTTCACCGAGTCCTGCACACCATCCATCCTCCGTGCCACATGCAGCTGCGAGTTTGTTGACCCGGCGCCAACATTTCACCGGCCTGGGAAGTAGAGGACAAGAGGATGACGTCGCCATTACGTAATTGCCATCCACACATATTAGACTTCACGCCGACAACACAGGTAGTTTATCTCCGTGTAGGGTAGAGTCTCCCTGTTAAAGCAACAGTGGCCCGATTATTAGGCACGGTTCAACAAAATGCCAGAGTGATAAAAGACATATCATTTGAATACTCTAGGCTGATATTTAGACAAAGCGCGTACCGTATTTGACTAAAATACAAGTGAGCGAGACACGCGCTGGTCTGCTGGAGCTGTGATGTGCTTATAATGATGTTGATCTGTTATTATTTAGAGATGGGGGTTTTTTTTTTTTGTCAGCCAACCAAAATGAACGAGGGAAAAGAGGAGACTAGTGGAGTGGACAGTAAAAAAAACAACAATAGACTGAAGCACTCGTTGGCTGTTGAGCGTTTCATGACCGTAAGGCCTCACTCGTTCACCTGAACCACAGCGAGACGGCTTGTTAGGGAGTACACGTCGTATAAACGCTCAACCCCGGGGGCCTCGGATCCAGAGTGCTACGATCGTAGTATAGCCCATATCAGTCGTGTTTACTACCGTTACGTCGCTCTTCCATCTGGAATCACTCGGTGGTTTTGGGTTGATCAGTAAAGTGAACTGAAGATGCAGGAGCCACTCGGACCACACGCTCTCTCTCCGCGAAGCCAGCGCGCGCACTCTCTGAGCCTTCCAGGTTATTTCGGGGGGATTAATAAGGCTGCGGCCATATGACAGGCGCAGTTACGAGGGGGAGAAATAATAAAAGGATCCGGCGCATGAAATATAAGAACTTTATTGTGTAGCTTAATAAATGTCTGTGTGGGTTTTAATCACTGTGGATTTGTGAACTGGTGTGAGCTATATTTTGGTGTTGTCCTGTGTTGTATCTTTCTCTTTAATACGGGCCTATCTGTGCGTGTGAATAAAGTAAGATTTGATTGATTGATTGATTGATTGATTGGTTGGTTGGTTGATTTGCTAGGTGAGCCAAACACCACTATGTACCATATTATATTACCATATATGTATATCTATCTATCTATCTATCTATCTATATATATGTGTGTGTGTGTGGGGGGGGTTGTATGGTATATATATATATATATATATATAGAGAGAGAGAGAGAGAGAGAGAGAGAGAGAGAGAGAGAGAGATAGAGATAGAGATATATATAGATATAGAGAGAGAGAGAGAGAGAGAGAGAGAGAGAGAGAGAGAGAGAGAGAGATAGAGATATATATTGAATAAATGTATGTATTTCTGCACCGGTATAAAGGCTGCAGGCTGGGCTCACTACGACAGGGCTCTATCCAAACGCGACGCCAACACCTTGACGCCGATCAACAGGGTCCACGGTGTGGAATGCCGCGAAAGGATTTTGTCAATTAGTAGTGGGAAGACTACGGGCGCTTGAACGCCGCCTCCTGATTGGCCCGGGCGGAGAGCTCGTGCTCAGCGCCTCCATATAAACCCGCGCAGTCCTGCCACCGGAGCTATCTGTCACGCGAGTCAAAGGGGATTGCGTCGAGTCCGCTGTAGAGGAGCAGCCGCGCTAGGTAGAGGATAGCCCGCCCGTGAGAGCTCGCCATTTCCTCCCGCCCGCGGCTCGGCACAGAGAGCCCCCTTTTTTTTTTTTTTGGGGAGCCCGCGTCCCGACTCTTCCCTCCTCCTCCTCTTCCTCCCTCCGCCGCCCTCCTCCGCCGCCGCCGCCAGTTACCCGGGATCCGTCTCTCCGCGTCCAGTTGCAGGGTCCGTGCTGAGGGGGACGATGCCTTTGCGGAGCGGACTTTTTCTGTTGATGGTGCTGAGCGCATCCGCATACGAACTGGATCAGAACGAGTCCTACTCGCCCAGGAGAGCACGCGTCTCCGCCAATAGCCCTTGTAAGTCGTATTCTTCCTCAATCATCTCTCAAAGTGCGCCGCCTTCTTCTTCTTTGTTTTTTTTTTTTAATTCTTCTTCTCTTTTTTTCTTCTTCTTCTTCTCCCCCCACGTCCATTTCTAACGCTGTCAGCCTTACTACAAGGAGGGGGGGTTGTTTGTTTGTTTGTTTGTTTGTTCGCTCCATAAGCAATGTGTAGGCCTATGCAGTCTTTCTCTCTCTAAAATGAGCCGCCTTGATTCATGCGCCCGGCTGTTGCCGGCTCTCTACCGGCAACAGATGAGCGGGGGGCGGCGGGGGGGGGGGGGAGCTCCGTGCTGACACCTGCACGTACCGGTGGTCTGGTTTCCTATGTACGACACCTCTGCAGCTGCACAGGACACCCTCCTCTGTTTTGTTTTGGGGTTTTTTTTTATAGTAGGATTGCTCCTCCACTCGTGGGCTCTGCTACAGTGACCCTAGCCCACAAGTACCAACGAATATCTTGATATCAGCATGTGAGAATTAAAACAATCGAACCCAATGAGTTTTGCCCCCCCCCTCCCCCGCCGAGCCCAATCTCATCTTCTCAGAGAACTCCTTTCTTTTCGTTGTTGCTGTTGTCGCTGTGATGTTAGCCAGCCCTCCAGCTTTGTGGCCAGTCAGTTTATGGGTCCAATATTTGAACGTCTGCCAAGTAGGTACAGGCCTGTCCCACTCTTAGTTGGTTGAGAATAAGAAGTAGTAACTGATCTGATGTTTACACTATGATTAAAGACCCCCCCCCCACACACCACCCACACCACCATCCCCCCACCCACACCTTCGAATAGTGTTCGAGTCGGTCGTGTGGACTTAGTCTTTGGCCGAGAGCAGTTTTTGGCAGGTTAAGGGGGCCGATTTTGTGCAGCATCCACTTAAGTTGGATGAAGACAACGTATGCAGGCAGTAGAGGGTGAAGGATCAGTGGTTTAATTGCCCTTACCATTATTCTAGCCATCTGATGCCCCCAAGCAAGTACAGCAGCAATGCTGAGCATCCTCAGTTTATGACTCCTTTATGCTAATGAGCTGTCAATGTATTTATTATTAGATACTTCGCTGGGTAGTGAAGTGTGATCGTCTCATGCTGAAGCATGCCATCGGTGGATGCTGGCAATGACCTCCGCTTGCACAATTTAAAGTTATAAGTCATATAAAAAAAAAAAAGGACTGAGAACCAGGGTGCCGGTGTCATCTCGTGAGCGTTTGATTTTATGTCCAAGGTCTGCTGCAAAGAACCACAGTGAAATAAATGTAGGTGCCAGGAACAGTCTAATGATACCAGTTAATGTCTGAGACTCTTAAAAGGTTTTTGGGTTTTCAATATCCATTCACTATTTGCCTCATATGAGATTTAATGAGTCACCAAAGAATTATTTTATTTATTCTTTTTTTTTTCTTCATTTGACCACCTCATTGTTTAGTTGAAATGCTGACAACACTGTTGTAACAAGGCCGATGAGAGTCTAATGGTTCCTGGTCAGCCAACAGTTGGCTCCCCTGCTGATGGTAGATTCTCTGTGCCCACAGCAGATGTGGCACGCTGTCTCAACAGTGCCCTCCAAGTAGGCTGTGGAGCCTTCGCCTGCCTGGAGAATTCAACTTGTGACACAGATGGCATGCATGACATCTGCAAGTCCTTTCTTTACAGTGCTGCTAAATTTGACACTCAGGTATAGTTCTTCAAATCATTCTGCAGACCAGCCATGTTATTGCCTCTGTTTTCTGCATTTGCAAAATGTGGGACCTTATACATGCTGGGCCACTGTGAATTTTTCCGTAGGGTAAAGCATTTGTGAAGGAGAGCCTTAAGTGCATTGCCAATGGCATCACCTCAAAGGTATTCCCCACCATTCGCCGCTGCTCCACCTTCCAAAGAATGATATCTGACGTCCAGGAGGAATGCTATAGCAAGTTGGATATCTGCACTGTTGCCCGATCGAATCCAGATGCCATCGGTGAAGTGGCCCAGTTACCAAGTCACTTCCCTAATAGGTGAGCTCTTCAGTAAAATTTCCCATAATCTCAATTTAAAGATGGGATTTATGTAAATACAGGAGAAGTCAGTCGAGATTATGACCATTTTCAGTGGATGCATGATTCCTTTGTAGAGATAAAGCATATATGGTGGAATTTAGCCACTACTCATGTTAATGAATAAGTCATTGGCGCATATTTGGCAAAACTAATTTGTTAGCATAAACAAAGCATGTTTTATTTGATTTGTGGACACAACTTTGACACTGATTCTTTGAACGTAAGCCTTGAGTCTATTTTGTCTTGATGTATATTTTGTGATTATCAGGGTGCTAAGCCACGTGTTGTAGTTTACTTGCATCTTCGACTACTCTGAATCCGGAAAAAATCTTGCAATTATTACGTGTCACACAACGGGAATAGCCATTCTTAATGTGATACCACTGAATTTGGGATGTCCTCTGCAATCTCAAAAGATGAAGCTGCAGTACTTGGAAGATGGTACAAAGGGAGGGTAGGGTGGAGCACCAGGCTCGTCAGTATGCACTAAAAAGCTGTGCTGGTAACTCCCACATCCATGACATCAGACCATACGGAAAGCATAAAAGTACATGAAAATTCCAAAGGAAGATTTCAACCACTAGAGGGTGCTACCACATCTTAACCTCTACAAAAATGTACTGACTCTTAGCTGAAAAGGTCATTTACAGTACCTTCAGCGCTTTGAAAAGCTGCATTGTTTTACAGGTTCTACGGTAAGCTGCTACAGAGCCTGATGGACTGTGATGAGGACACGGTGGACCGTGTTCGGACCAGCATGGTGTCACGGCTCGGCCCGGAGATGACCATGCTTATTCAGCTGCTGCAGAGCAAGCCCTGCCCATCCACTGCTGTGGCTGCAGCTGCTGCCGTTCCAACTGGAGTCGAGGACCGTGGGAGCTGGCGTTGGTCCATGGGTCCCCACATGTACAAGATTCCACCTAATCTACGAAACAGAGACTCTGCCAGTCATTTTGGCAAGAAGCGGTCTGCCAGCGACAGCTCCTAACTCCCACTCAGATTCAGAAACTCCACACACTCCTCAGAATCATGAAAAAAAAAAAGCAAGCTCCTCTGTTCCCTAGGGGTGACAAAATCCATTCCTCCGCTAGACTGGAAGTTACAGAAACCTCTAGGGAATGCCCATACAGTTCCCAGTTGATATGAGAGTTTGATTGTTGTCATAGTATATATCTTACACTTTAGGCTTGTGAGGACCCCCCCCCGCCCTTCCATCGATTATTTTCCAACTTAATCACTCAGTTAGTGTTGAACATGTGGCTGTTGCATCCGTGCAGCATTATCCTGTTCACTCCTCTTCACCTCCTACAACAGAGAAGAATCCTTAAGAGGTCTTCTGATGTCAAGCACAAAACAGCCATAGTGGTTCACGCCTCTAGAGCACAAATGGTCCATACTTAAAAAAAAAAGACAAAATCGTGATATAATAATGCAGACATTTGCTTGTTATTAGAATTGAACGGTTGGATTGTTAGTTCATCGATAGGAATGGCAAATTATTGTTAGATGTAGCTTATATTTGAATGATGAGACCAATCAAAATGTGAGCATGTGCTGTGGAAATGAGTTTCATATCAATTTTCTGACACTCACATAATACTTTAATGTACTGTATACTAAGTTATCTAAGACAGCCATAGCCAGCCCTCTGAAAGAGTGCTCATAAGGAGAGAGATCCATAGGGGTTTCACGGTAACGTCGAAGACATTACCTAAAACTGACCAAATAACTTCAAACTGCCCTGAATACTATTTATGAAATACCAAAATAGTATAGAGCTATAGCACTTGTACTTGTTTTTTTTCTGGTGGAAAACGAGGCCATGATTCTTAACTGAAATGCATTTCTAATCATCATATCAGGACATGGCCAAATTTTCCTATCAGAGAAATCCACTTTGCATATCCTGTCTCCAGAAACTCTTAATGCATAAGACTGTTGAGCTCTATAGCACACATGGGACTGTGTTGGGTAGAATCTGTATCCACGCTCTTAGCCGAGTGTGAGGCAGTTGTGTATGTGTTTGATTAGCAGGTTCACCCCTGAGACTGAGAGCAGCCATCTTCATGGACTGATGATGATCATTCTCGGAGGTGAACGGGATTACGTAGAGGATTTCTGTCATACACACTGGCTTCCAGTGTCGAGAATGAGAATGACTATTTAAAAAAAAAAATCCTTGTTGGAATGATATTGATATTTATTTTCCTACTATATTATTTAAATTTTTTTTATTTTATGGCATTATTGTAGTTTTAGTTGGTTTACAGATAGACATTTTAAAATGCAGTTTGGTCATGGCTCCTGTTTAAACACGACCGCTATATCAAATAGGTGAGCTGGCACTCTGGTGACTGAGAAGGACCCATGTCATGACTCTGTGCTGGCCATAGGGGAACAAGTCTGTCATTTAAATCAGGTGATTTAGGTTATGGGTGTTGTGAGTGATCACATCCAAAACACTACCGTTTCGACACATGTGTTGGTGCAAAGTCACAATTGCAGCCGTTAGATATACCTGTTGTGTGCTTGGGGGTTTGTGTACATTACGCAACATACAAAACTGATGATGTGCAAGGTATAATCAGAATAAAGGAAACGCCAACATAATGTAACGCCGCTGTACAGGGTTCTGGTGGTTCTTGGGCAGTTTGCGGTGCTTTTCCCTGGCATTGAATGGAACCGGCTGTTGTTCAGAATGGCTCGGCAAACTTAACTGACAATACCAATGATAACCTAAATCCGATACATCTGTTTAACAGGTTTTAGTTTTGATTTTGTTTGGCGGTATACACAAAGAGGGCAAGAGAAAAGAAGGTGGAAAATGATGGGGGAGAATGGATGAGTCGCAACACACAAGTACGTGTTATGTGCTTTTTACCTGTCGTGCCCAAAGGCCCCTCGACATAGTTGTGTTTTTTAATGGGAGCCTCGTCTTCCAGGACGGCAGTGCTCCTACCGGGCAGAGATAAGTGTTCGCCCACTGGGTTGAAAGGCATAACAGCCTCTCTCGCCATCACTGCAAAATGACAAAAGCTTAAGGTGAGGGGGGGTGATGGTGGTGGTGGGGGAGGGGGGGCGCATCAATTTATTTGCTGAACCTGAATAAGTACCAGTGTCCAAAGCCAAGTGCCTTCACGCACTTAGCACCTTTTATTCGGAGCGCACTGGGATTTAGCTTCAGACAGGCAGCAGCATAAAAAGTCACTGTGAAAAGCTTACAAACTTGTTAGATAACTTAAGAGACAGATGTTGCGAACTTCTTTCATCACGCTCCTTTTGCAAACTTTTATCGGACTCCTTCCGTGCAACCCTAACTGACTTTTCTCACTTTTTGCTGCCTTGTCGCAAATGACTGGTGTGCTTCCTTTAAAATGACTGAATGTCCTACCTGAAGATTTCTGCCCCAGCAGTTTGCTGTAGTAACCGTGCAGGTAGTCCGGGCTGATACGCATGCGCGCAGCAGGGGGGGCATCGGTAACAGTGTTAGCAAATTACCTGCTTGCAAAAACAGAAGAAGAAAAAGCACAAAGGCTTCATTAATCTGTAAATTAACGCTCAATTAATCAGTCTCCTACTAATAAGATACGGTTTGATCATTTTCAAGAAATTACAAATCCTCTGAGACTCATTTACCACAGCCATCAAGGGTTAAGATGGACTGCCTTGACAATCATACGTACAAAACCAGTATGCTGGTCCAGAACCACTATGACTTTGTACCGGCGTTTCCTTTATTTTACCCATTACTATTTGCTAGATGTTGGTGTGGAGCCGGTAGTTTAAAAAAACAAAAAACAAAACACTGGCTCAGCTGAGCTTTTGTTAGGGACTGAACTGCAAATGTTTGTGCCAAGTCGAGGTCTGCGTCGACTGATAAACACTTTGTAAAGATCGTCTTGGAACCAGCACTGGGGGTTGTTTCGACTTGAGGCCGCTCAATCGAGGAAGTTTTCTTCAAAATCTGGAAAATTTTCACCATTAAAAAAAAAAAGGTTTTTGAGCCATCCCTTAGGAAAAAAAAAAAAAATCTGAAAAGAAATGGTTGTGTTGATACTGACCACCAAGTCAGCACACATATTGGGTGAGCTGAAAAGCCCCCCCGGCCCTGCTCGGAAAGGTGGATTTGTAAATTGCGAAGAGGGACCGTCTTAAAAGCGCCACGCGCTACAGACTAGAAGACGAGACGCGTGTTGATTTTTCAGTGTAAAATATTAGTGGTGTTAAGATTTCCAAACTATGCAATAATCTCACAAGCAAAAGGATCCACAGCAACACACACTTATTGACCTTTAGCTCGTCCAGTGCCAGCTGACGCGGTGTAAATAAAGCAACAGCGCGCGCGTTTTCATACCCGCGGTATGGAGGCAGTATCCACGTACACCCCTTCCTGTTTCTGTTCTGGTTGACCGGTGTTTCTTTGGTTTTGCGAATAACACCATCTCTTCTCCTTCGTGCGGTGTGAACAGAGCGCAGTTTTGAAGGCGTCGCTGCGGAAGTTAAGGACTGTAATTCACACTGTAGTCTGTAATAGTAGCTTAGTATTTTGTTGAATATGCACTTTTTGCATCTTAACCACTATAAAGGGCATTGAAACATTCAGCATAATGTGCAATTGAGAGATGTTTTATTTTACCCAGTTACGAGGAATTCTTTTGAATATTTTACATCCTGGAGGATTGGGGCTTCTTTTGTGTACTATTGGTATGTCTGTATCTTTGTTTTCCATGGGAAAAATCCAAAACCCTACAGTTGCTGCTAAACTATAGCCTGTTACTCCCCTGTATGATGCTGTTTATCTCCAGATGCCCCCGTAGTGCGGCTATGTAGATTTATCAACGCTCAGCAAACTCGACATCAGCCTACATATTTTTGCATTCTCACATTTAAATGTTTATTCACGTCTTTTTTGTTTTTTTCCTTTTTTTTTTTTGTTTTGTTTTTTTGAGCATTATTATAGTGCCATCCGTTAGGCGGGGGCAAGTTCTGTTTCTTCACCTTTTTTGATTACAAGTCAAATGTTACAGTAACTTCAGAGAATGTACCTGTATATTGAATGTTTGTTGTAATGAGGACATGAGGACCCAAACCAAGACGAACCATGAAGGCTATTAGGAAAACAAAACAAAGTGGGACTAGTAGAAGGCGTCCCATCACCTTCTATTTTAATTTCACTTCATTTCAAGCATAGGGCGCTTAAGGTGGTACTGGAGTATTAGAAAAAACTAACCCAACGGTGAGATCTGTGAACGTGTCTCTCCTGTCATAACGATTCTCACACGGCAGACTAGAGACTTAAAGACCCTTAATTCTGGAACTTCATGGTACTCTTTCCTCTCAAGACTTGAAATAGATCGATAAATGTTGTTTTGCTCAAAACAAAAATCAAAACTCTTCAGTGACTAGTAAGAATTATTTTTTACTCATATAAGTGACACTTATTTTACTATCAGATTCAAATGTTATCGAGGATTTGAGGAGATTTGTTGAAGTTCCCGATAAAGATGCTATGTTACGCATGATTGATCCTTGTGAATCACTTGCACTTTAAAATATACCCATATACATATATACCCATATTGTGTATATGTTTGGGTTTCTCTCTGTACTGAAAAGTCATGAAAGATAAAAATGCATCAACTGTGTGTCTTTTGCTGATCAGAAATAAAATATTTATCATATCTGGCATATGGTACGGTGTCTTACCTTATATTATTTCCCTTATTTGGAATTTTTCTTATTGCAGAGCCACCATCTGCAGTGCGGCGTGCACTCACCATTAGATTCAACTTAAGAGAGCTTTGTGCCCCTACATTCTTTTACATCGGGATCTCTAAAATAATCAGTGAAGTGCCACTGTCTTTAAGGCATCCATCCATCTATCTGTCTGGATCAGGGTACCAAACTTGGACAACATAGGTCTTACTAGGATGTCCTTTTTGGGTGGGCATTTGGATTATTTGGGTGGGCAACAACGAAAATGTTACTTTTCCCAAATATGGTATGCAAACGAGGGTGTAGTTTAATTTTGAGAAGGGGGAGGAGGGCAAAAGGAATACAATTACAGCATCCAATTTTTGTAGGGGGATCCAGGGCCATTACACCATGTCATTTCATCATCAGCCGCTTCTCTGGGGTCGGGTCACGGTGGCAGCAAGCTAAGTAGGGCACTCCAGACATTCCTCTCCCCAGCAATGCCCTCCAGCTCCTCCTGGGGATCCCAAGATGTTCCCAGGCCAGATTGGACATGTAGTCCCTCCAATGAGTTCTGGGTCTACCCCGGGGTCTCCTCCCAGTTGGACGTGCCTGGAAAACCTTCAAAGGAAGGCACCCAGGAGGCATCCCAATCAGATGCCTGAACCACCTCAACTGGCTCCTTTTGACGCAAAGGAGCAGCAGCTCTACTCCGAGCTCCCTCCATATGTCTGAACTCCTCACCCTATCTCTAAGGCTGAGCCCAGACACCCTATGGAAGAAACCCATTTCAGCCGCTTGTATCCGTGATCTCACCCTATCGGTCACTACCCAAAGCTCATGACCATAGGTGAGAGTTGGAACGAAGATTGACTGGTAAATTGAGAGCTTTGCCGCTTCACCACAATGGCCCGGTACAACGTCCGCATTACTACTGATGCTGCTGCACCAATCCGCCTGTCAATCTCCCGCTCCATCCTACCCTCACTCATGAACAAGACCCCGAGATACTTGAACTCCTCCACTTGAGGGAACAACTCATCCCCAACCCAAAGGGAGCAATCCACCATTTTCTGGTGTAGAACCATGGCCTCAGACTTGGAGGTGCTGACTCTCATCCCAGCCATTTCACACTCAGCTGCAAACCACCCCAGTGCACGCCGGAGGTCACGTTCTGATGAAGCCAACAAAACCACATCATCTGTGAAGAGCGGAGATGCAATTCTGCAGTTCCCAAAATGGACACCCTCCTCACCTTAGCTGCACCTTAGGATCCTGTCCATGAATATCACAAACAGAGGGAGGGACAACCTTGGCGGAGTCCGACACCCTCCGAAAACATGTTTGACTTTGTGCCGAGAATGCAGACACAGCTCTCACTTTGGTTATATACTGCCCTGAAAACACATGTAGACTGGCTGGTCAAACTCCCATGCCTCCCTCAGCACTTCCGCAAGGGTAACGAGTTGGTCCATTGTTCTACGGCCAGGACAGAATCCGCATTGTTCCTCCTGGATCTGAGGTTCGACAATCGGTCGGAGCCTCCTTTCTAGCACCCTAGAGTAGACTTTCTCAGGTAGGCTGAGCAATGTGATGCCCCAATAATTGCAGCATACCCTCCAGTTCCCTTTATTAAATTTGGGAACCACCATCCCAGTCTGCCATTCCACAGGTACCGTTCCCGACCTCCACGTGACACTGAAGAGGCATGTCAGCCAAGGTACAGTCCAACAATGTCCAGAGCCGTCAGCATCTCAGGGCGAATTTCATCCACACCCAGCACCTTGCCACCGAGGATCTTCTTATCTACCTCAGAGACCTCTGCCAAGGATATGGGTGGGACTTCCCCTGAGTCTTCAGACTCTACCTCCGCCACTGAGGATGTGTGAGTCAGGTTCAGGAGCTCCTCAAAGTGTTCTTTCCACTGCCCGACAACATACCCAGTCCGGGTCAACAGCCCCCCCGCCCTCGGCTGAACACAGCCTGAGTCAAGCCCTGCTTCTCCTTCCCGAGTTGCCAGATTTGCCAGAACTTCCTTGAGGCCAACCGAAAGTCCTCCTCTATAGCCTCACCGAACTCCTGCCACACCCGGGTTTTTGCTTCCGCAACCGCCGAAGCCGCAGCCCTTCTGGCCTCCCGGTACCTGCCTGCTGCTTCAGGAGACCCCTGAGCCAACCAAGCCCGAAAGGCCTCCTTCTTCAGCCTGACGGCTTCCCTCACCGCCGGTGTCCACCAGCGGGTTCTTAGGTTGCCACCTCGACAGGCACCGATGACCTTATGACCACAGCTCCTACCTGCCGCATCTGCAATAGAGGCTTTGAACGTGGCCTCCCTCGGGATACACAAGAATTTCTTCGGGAGGTGGGAGTTGAGTTATTACACCGTGAAAAAGAAAAAAATAATAAAACTCTGTAAAATTTACATTTTATGAGCATTTGTATGATGAACTAGAGAGGAAAACTTGTGAGCAAATTTTGGGTCAGATCTTCAAAAGCTACAATAGAATAGAATGCACAGGGTCAGATAGCAGTGCCTGTATGAACATTTATTTGTATAATGATCTATGAAAGTTCTGCCTAGAAAAGAACGATGTCTAAGCAAAATGAATAGCAGATTCAATGAAACTTTATTATTTTTAATTTCTATAATTTTTTTTACTATTTTGTATTTCTTTTTGTTTATATGTGTAAAGGAATGTATAACTCCTAAAATGCAATTGATAGCTAGTTAGGGTAAACACCAATAAAGGTAAAAGAAGACAAAGATGAGTAAGCTAGAATGGAAACAGTAAAAAAAAATGTTCTGTTTGCCTACTGAGTGCAATTAAATCTCACAGGTAACTTGCTGAATGCTGCAAGATGATGTTAAGTAAATGATCAGCTATAGCTCAATGCAGTAATTTCTATTGGAAGCTAGGATGCCATTTTCCAGTGTATCGAAATTAATTACAGGACCAGTCTGTGGTTAGCCTTGGCAAATTCTGAAACAAATTGATTCATGTTCAGATTTTTGGTGATGGTTTTCCTGTGTGCAAAAATGACAATCTCTTTTCCTTGAATGCAGCACTGATGTGCAGAGAGGGGTGAGAATGCGGGACAATTTAGAAAAAGAGCCTTCATATGCAGGTGATGACACACCAACATTGTTGGGCAAACTACTTTCAAAATGTAATACATTACATATTACTAGTTACTTTCATTTGAAAGTAATGTGTTACTTTCAAATATTACTGTCTGTGTAATGTGTAATCAACCGAAGCTGCTACACTCACCACGGAAGCCGCGCGCACCCGCCTGTGTTGCTAATCTCTATTTACGCAGCTGGTCTATTTTTTTTCTCTCTACGCACAGCTATGCGGCCCTCCAACAGGTAAAAACTATACAGAACTGTAAAAATAGAGTACAATCTGTTTAAATATTATCAAACTAAACACTCAGTGTACCAGAGGCAATGCGACCCAACAATGCAACCTCGTGGGTTTTTCTTACTGCACATTAAATAAATCAATCAAATCAATGTGTTTCCATGATCCCATACTTAAAACCTCTTTCGGCTGCAGCTGTTAGGGGTCACCACAGTGAGTCATCCGTTTCCATGCCTTTCCGTCTTCTGCATCTTCATCTGTCACACCCAGCCACCTGCATGTCCTTCCTTACCACACCCATAAACCTCCTCTTTGACCTTCCTCTTTTTCTCTCACCTGGCGGCTACATCTTCAGCATCCTTCTCCCAATATACCCTGCATCTTTCCTCAGCACATCTCCAAACCATCTTAATCTCACCTCTCTTGCTTTGTCTCCAAACTGTCCAACCTGAGCTGTCCCTCTAATATGCTTGTTCCTAATCCTGTCCTTCTTCGTCACTTCCAAGGAAAATCTTAGCATCTTCAGCTCCGCCGCCTGTCTTTTCGTCAGTGCCACCATCTCAAAACCATGCAACATAGCTGGTCTGACTACCATCTTGTAAACCTTCCCTTTCACTCTTGCTGGTACCCTTCTGTCGCGAATCATGTTTGGCACTCTTCTCCACCCACTCCACTCTGCCTGCACTCTCTTCTTCACCTCTCTCCCGCACTCCCTATTACTTTGAACAGTTGGCACTAAGTATTTAAATTCCTCTCTACTCCTTGCATCCTCTCCACCTCTACTTCTTGCATCCTCACTATTCCGCTGTCCTCCCTCTCATTCACGCATATGTATACCATCTTGCTCTTACTGACTTTCATTCCTCTTCTCTCTGGTGCATACCTCCACCTCTCCAGGTTCTCCTCAACCTGAAGAGGTGGAGGTATGACCACAATGTCATCCATGAACGTCATAGTCCACGGAGACTCCTGCCTGATCTTGTCCGTCAACCTGTCCATCACCATAGCAAACAAGAAAGGGCTCAGAGCCGATCCTTGATGTAATCCCACCTCCACCTTGAACCCATCCGTCACTCCTACTGCACAACTCACCCCTGTCACACTGCCCTAATACATATCCTGCACCACTCCTACATACTTCTCTACCACTCCTGACTTCCTTTATACAATACCACACCTCCTCTCTTGGCACCCTGTCATATGCTTTCTCTAAATCCACAAAGAAACAATTTAACGCCTTCTGACCTTCTCTATACTTCTCTATCAACACACAAAGCAAACATCGCTTTCCTGACATTAAACCACATTGCTCCTTGCTAATCATCACCTCTCCTCTTAATCTTGCCTCCACTACACTTTCCCATAAATTCATGCTGTGGTTAACCAACTTTATACTGCTGTAGTTACTACAGCTCTGCACATCACCCTTATTCTTGAAAATCAGTACCAGTAAACTTCTCCACCCCTCAGGAATCCTCTCCCTTTCCAAGATCGTGTTACATAATCTAGTTAAAAACTCCACTGCCCTCTCTCCTAAACATCTCCATGCTTTCACAGGTATGTCATCTGGACCAACTACCTTTCCACTCTTCGCTTCTTCATAGCTACCCTCACTTCCTCCTTGCTAATCCACTGCACTTCCTGATTCACTATCCCCACATCATCCAACCTTCTTTCTCATTTTCTTCATTCATCAGCCCCTCAAAGTACTCCTTCCACCCTCTCAGCACACTCTCCTCCCTTGTCAGCACATTTCCATCTCTATCCTTCATCACCCTAACCTGCTGCACATCTTTCCCAGCTTGATCCCTCTGTCTAGCCAATTGGTACAAGCCCTTTTCTCCTTTCTTAGTGTCTTAACCTCTCATACAACTCACCATACAGCGTTTCCTTTGCCTTAGCCACTGCTCTCTTCATCTTATGCCGCATCTCCTTGTACTCCTGTCTACTTTCTTCATCTCTCTTACTATCTCACTTCTTCTTCACTAACCTCTTCCTCCATATACTTTCTTGTACTTCCTCATTCCACCACCCAGTCTTCTTGTCTTCCTTCCTCTGTCCCGATGACACACCAAGTACCTTCCTAGCTGTCTCCCTCACCATTTCTGCAGTGGTTGCCCAGCCATCCGGCAACTCTTCACTACAACCCAGTGCTTGCCTTAGCGCCTCCCTGAACTTCACACACCAGTCTTCCTTCTTTAACATCCATTTGATCCTTGGCTCTGCATTCAGACTCTTCCTCTTCTTGATCTCCAAAGTCATCCTACAGACTATCATCCGATGCTGCCTAGCTACGTTCTCCCGTCACCACCTTACAGTTTCCAATCTCTTTCAGACTGCATCTCTTGCTTAAGATATAGTCCACCTCTGTGCACCTTCCTTCTCTCTTATACATGCAAAAGCAAGCGAAATTGTATTTATATAGCACTTTTAAAAACACACAGTTACAAAGTACTTTACACTCCATACACAAAATATGAATAAATACATCAAATAAATTGAATGAATATAGAAACATGACATCGGGAGTAACAGACGAAGCTAAAAATGAAACAAAACAGAAGTCAGGGGTGGGACTCTATAAAAAGGCTTGCCTGAAAAGATGAGTTTTTAGAAGCCGCTTAACAGTCCAAAGATTCAGCAAATCTAATGGATTTGGGGAGATTATTCCAAAGGCTTGGGGCTAAAACTGCAAAGGTGTGGTCACCTTTTGTTTTGCAGCTGGAGTGAGAAACGGATAAAAGACCGAGGTTTGAGGATCGGAGTGGTTGGGAAGTGGAATGAGGAATGAGAAGATCAGAAATATAACTGGGGGGCAAGATCAAGCAGTGCTTTAAATGTAAACAATAAGACTTTATAGATTATTCTGAATTTTATGGGAAGCCAATGGAGGAATGCAAGAATAGGGGTAATACGGGACCTACGGCTAGTTCTAGTTAGTAGTCTGGCAGCTGCATTCTGAACCAACTGTAGACAATTTAAAGTAGCTTGGTTGAGGCCAGAGTAGAGGGAGTTACAGTAATCTAGACAGGAGAAAATGAAAGTGTGAATTAATTTTTCGATATCCTTAAAAGAAAAAATATTTCTGATTTTTGCAATATTTCGTAATGAAGAAAACAAACAGGATTGTACGAGCTTAGTAACATGGTGATCGAAAGATATTCTGGTCAAAGATGATAAGATTTTTAGTGGTAGGTTTGATGTTTGAATGAAGTGGACCAATAAACTGATCAACTGCAGTGGCAGTTGATCATCACCCTGTTCCTCCCTCTTCTTGAAATACGTATTCACCACAGCCATTTCCATCCTTTTTGCAAAATCCACCACCATCTGTCCTTCCATATACCTCTCTTTGACATCATACCTACCCATCAATTCCTCATCACCTCCGTTCCTTTCACCAACATGCCTATTGAAGTCCGCTCCAATCACCTCTCTCCTCCTTGGGTACACTCCTCACCACTTTGTCCAACTAACTCCAGAATTCTTCGTTCTTTTCCATCTCACATCCAACTATGCACTAAAAAAATTCATCATCACACCTTAGATTTCCAGCTTCATACTCATTCATCACTGTCCAACATACTCTTCACCTCAAACACACTTGTTTGTCACTGCTCCACCCCCTCTGCCGAACCGGGGAGGGCTGCAGACATGCCTCCTCCGATACACGTGGAGTCGCCAGCTGCTTTTTACCTGACAGTGAGGAGTTTCGCCAGGGGAACACAGCACGTGGGAGGATCACGCTATCCCCCCAGTTCCCCTTCCACCCTGAACAGGCACCCCAATCGACCAAAGCAGGCGCTAGTGCAGCAACCAGGACACATACCCACATCCGGCTTCCCACCCTCAAACACGGCCAATTGTGTCTGTAGGGAACCGGAGATCCCCGTGTTGGTAGGCAACGGAATAGACTGCTACGCTACTCGGACGCCCCCTCCAACACACTTGACATACTCTTCCTTCAGGATTACCCCTACCCTATTTCTCCTTCCATCCACCATGGTAGAAGAGTTTGAACCCACCTCCGATGCTCCTGGCCTTACTCCCCTTCCACCTGGTCTCTTGCACACACAGTATATCTACCTTTCTTCTCCCCATCATATCAGCCAGCTCTCGCCCTTTTCCAGTCACAGAGCCAACATTCAAAGTTCTGAACCTCCACATTCCTACCCTTCCTCCTCTCCTGCTGCCTCTGAACATGCCTTCCCCCTCTCCTTCTCCTTCGCCCAACAGTACCATAGATCCTGTACTTAAAACAATCTAGTTAATTAATTAAGTACCAGTTAAAGCATTTGCCACTTAACTTACCCATTTTCCAGTGTAGCCTTCTTGAAATCTCCTCAGAAAAATCCTCAGAAAACACAGCTGGCATGCATCACAGACGCAGTTGGTGTAGTAGGTAAAGAAAACTAGGGTAAAACCTAGTATATGGCTGGACCGCGACTACATCTAGAATGCGGCTGTTTTGCGCGACTACCCAGCAAACATGCCCATGCGGGCCCACTGTGGGTAGGTGTGGGTTTACTGTGGGGCAATGTGGGCAGGGGCAAACCCACACTAATCCTGTATGGGCCCCATGTGGTTAGCCCATGCGGGGCCCACAGTAGTTTTGCCCTTTGAGGCCCCTATGTGGGCTTATTGTGGGCAAGCCCAACTGTGCTCTTGCCCAGAGTAAGCCCATATGGGCCCCATGTGGGTCAGCCCATGCGGGGCCCACAGCAGTTTTGCCCTTTGAGGCCCCCATGAGGGTTGTCTCTGGGCAACCCACTGTGGTCTTGCCCACAGTAAGCCCACATGGGCCCCCTGTGGGTCAGCCCATACGGGGCCCACAGCAGTTTTGCCCTTTGAGGTCAACCCCCTGTTGCCAGTACAGTTAAAACGTTTTAAGATTACAACTACTTTAGGGTAAACGGTACTCAAACTTTTTATTTACCGCCCATGCCCAATGCTGCATAAAGTCAGACCTCTGCAAAAATGACAGTAAAATGTAAACAAGTTGTCCAAGGTATAACCGGTCCATCCCATACTTAACTAAAACTGCCCATCCAACAAGACACGTACTGTCTCAACTTTTTGGTTTGTCGCAGCTGTTTCATATTATAGTTAAGAGAAAGAACACTAGTTTTTTTGTTAATTTTTTGTTCCTTAAATGTTCCTATAGAGCAGTCCATGCCGTTTTTTTAACCAACTTAATTACAGATTAACTATCACTCATAACATTACAATTTTAATAATTTTGAACCATCAGAAATTTAGCGAACATACACACACAGCAGCTTATTGTAGTCTCATATAGTCTGCAATACATCTGACATGTTGTGCAAGTGTGCAGTAATAAACTTGACACACACCATCACTCTAGCAGTACACAAGTAAATATAGCCTATAGCCCTGGTTCAGTTTGGGCTTGGTCATGAGGTGGTGCCAATTTAAATTTTGCCCCGCCTGAGTCCATGGAACAATCAAAGTGTCAGTTTACCTAAATAAAAAAATACGGTCACATACAGATAATTTTGGCTTTACTTGCCCAGGTTTCGAGACATCTCTGTTCGAGATTTGCCTCTACCCCAACAGGTGAATGGAATCCCAGGCTAGATTAAATGCTCCACCTGTGGCTAACTCATACTGTGCACTTACATTTCAATTGTTGTTTTCTTTAGATGCTGTGACAAAAAGCAGCCGGGCTACAGCATCCGAGGTGGAAGCTGCCATCAAAATGTGGCTCAGAAATGCCAGGGATAGAGATGGAGGAAGGAGCAGAAGGAGCAAAAAATAAATAGATTTAATGTTTGTTTGGGGTTTTTTTTAGATTTAATGTTCTTATTGTTTTCAAATAGGGTTCTATGTTTGTTCATTTTATAAAAGCATTTAATTTGGTACATAGTTTTGTTTTTCAATTCCAATTGTTTCCAATTTTCAATAAATTCTTTCTTCGTGTAATTTATATTTTCTTCATTTTTTTGTTTGAGCTGGCTGTCAATAAATGTCACTAGCATACCAGGTACACATGGGCCCGTGTGTGACCACTGCTCCCAGCCCAAAGTGTGGGCATACTATGGGCATACTGTGGGCCCACTCTGCTTAGTGTGGGCAGCCCACACTCTGGGCTGAGTGTGGGCTACCCACTGGGGCCCCACTAGGGGCCTTTAGTGTGGGGCCCACATGTGCCCCGCATTTCATGCCGGTAACAGGGCCCACGTTCCTGCCCGCAGTGGCCCCACATGGGCCCCAAAGAGGCATGTTTGCTGGGTAATGGCTGTTATGACATTTGTCTACAGGGAGAGCAGTTTTAAAACCCTGATACAGTTGAATAGCGCCAATTTATTTTTTTATATGACATAATTACCTGGCTCCAATCACTGCTGCCACGATCTCTGGAATGTCTGGGCATGACATCTCTTATAAATGCACTCCAGTTACCACCAACTGTCTGAAGATGCCCATAATTGTCACTCTATCTGTGTGGCTATTAGCACTGGTGTCACCTTTTTTTGTTTTTTTGCAACGAGGTGTCTCAGTAGTATCAATAGACATTGGCCACTAGGGTTGCGCACCGAGAACCGATTTGGGACCGGCTCCAAAATTACGATTCCAAAGGAATCGTTAAGAAATTCAAATTTCGATTCTGCCTAATTCCACTTGCGCTAAAGTTACAGTTTCCGCGATGGCGGCACGCAGCTTCCGTAGTTTCCGAATCCGCAAGTTAAATATTCGCCATCATGGGCCAGTGAGCGGCGCAGTGCAACGCCTGTGGTAAAATTTCGTGCAAGGGAGGATGCACAACAAATATGGCCGAACCCCTCCGCCTACACCAGTGTTTCTCAACCGGGGGTCCGCGGACCCCTAGTGGTCCGTGGTGTAATTGCAGGGGGTCCGTGAAAATAAAATATCTTTAAAAAAAAATCCTATGACATTTACAGAAATAGGATTATTTTACTCAAATGTGACTGAGACCTTTATCTACCTAAACTATAAAGGGTAACAGGACTTTTTTTCTCTAATTACATCTGTTTCACAAGTGTAATTTATTGTATTTTAATAAGATCTCGCTCCCGTTTGCATTGTTGAAAGTTACTGCATAAAAATTCTGTTGTTACATATATCTGAAAGTTACTGCATAAGAATTCTGTTTTGTTAATTATATCTAAGTTACAACTGAAAGCTCTTATTTTTGCCCCAAAGAGTGAATAAATGCTATAATGCAATTTAAAATGCAGTTTCTACTGTTTCTATCAAATTGCAACTCCCCTCCCCCAAGATCAGGTGGAGGGGTCCTCAGGGTAGGTCAAAAATACGCAGGGGGTCCAGGACCCCCAAAAGGTCGAGAACCACTGGCCTACACGGTGTACAAATCAACCAGTGTACCGTGTTTGACACGTTGCGCCGGTCCCCGTCACCTGCCTCGGCGTCCTCTTCAGCCAACCACGAGCAAACAGCAAGCAGCACCTCGTCGCGATCGGGTCAGGGGAAACGAGTAACGCTTGTCTTGTTCTCCACGGCGAGCAACTCACATGGAGCGAATTGCTATCAACTGTATGCAAATACAGAAATGTGACATTTTGTCGGCCGGTCCGCGATAAAACGCTGGGGATCCTCGTCGCCAATTTGTGGTATCGTAGTAGATTTCAATAACGACAGCGGGTAATGTCAAGAAAAGATTTTGGGAGATCGCTAGGCATTCAAACATATGCGTAGCCACCATCTTATATTCTCTTCTTCTTACTGTATTAACGTAGAACACACATTTCAGTATCCAGCAGTGCCCCCTAGCGGCGGTATAAGATAAACATGACAGGACACAACACTGAACGCTCGCGTATACAGCCTGAGAAGGCAGATGGGCTCGTTTTTTTCTAAACAAGAACCGTTTCTAATTTAAGGACTTTAATAGCTGGTAGTCCGGACCAGGTTGTGACTGTGTCTTTATTTCTTCATCTTCATGTATGAAGACAGTTGCTGTAAATGTAAATATAAGAATGAGACATTCGCATGAATCTACTACTGCTTTCGGCTGCTCCCGTTAGGGGGCGCCACAGCGGATCATCCGTTTCCATTTCTTCCTGTCTTCTGCGTCTTCCTCTGTCACACCAGCCACCTGCATGTCCTCCCTCACCACATCCATAAACCTCCTCTTTGGCCTTCCTCTTTTCCTCTTCCCTGGCAGCTCCATATTCAGCATCCTTCTCCCAATATATCCAGCATCTCTCCTCCACACATGTCCAAGCCATCTCAATCTTGCCTCTCTTGCTTTGTCTCCAAACCGTCCAACCTGAGCGGTCCCTCTAATATAATCATTCCTAATCCTGTCCTTCTTCGTTACTCCCAGTGAAAATCTTAGCATCTAGGAGACATTCACATGAATGATCCGTCCTTAATGAAATCTCAAATGGCCCTTGAGTGTTGCACAGTATGAGTCTATTGCGTTGTTTATTATTATTATACGCTTCTTTTCATCCCATCTATTTAAAGCCACTTTATTTTGTCATTGTAGGTTACAATGAATTTGTTCTCTACATTTAACCCATCCTATTGTATAGGAGCGGTGGGCAGCCGCAGCGCCCGGGGGACCAACTCCAGTTCTTCTTTCCGTTGCCTTGCTCAGGGGCACAGGCAGGAGTATTAACCCTAACATTCATGTCTTTTTGATGGTTGGAGGAAACCGGAGCACCAGGAGGAAACCCACGCAGACACGGGGAGAACATGAAAACCCCACACAGAAAGGACACAGGGACGGCCTGGGGTTCAAACCCAGGAAGTTCTTGCTGCGAGGCAACGGTGCTAACCACTGGGCCACTGTGCTGCCACTTTTTAAGAGGAAACGTTATGATTGGTGTTAAACAATGGGTTACCAGAGGAAGCCCAGAAGCGTAAAAAAAAAAGTAAACAAACAAGCATGGAAGGACACAGGGACGTTAAGCCTGGCAAATTGGGTGCTCTGGCATGCCTAAATGTACAAAGAAACACTATATTAACAGGGTTTTACGATAGTACATTAAAAAAACACATGAAAGCAGAGGAATGCAAGCATATGCTATATTACACACCTAATTTATTCATCAACGATTTCTTTTAATTTTTGCTTAATGATGCTGTTTTGACAAAAATGAATAAATTGATAATTTGACAATTACCTTTCATCCACTCTGCAAGGCAAGAGCCTGGAAGACGTTCAAATCAGGCAGTGTGTCCCTTAAGTGCCTTGGCTGTGGAGAAAGTAAAAAAACGTAAAATAAAAAGTTCAAAACTCACAGTGGTACAAAACACGTTTTGGCGTTGTCAAGGTAACGCAATATGACCAAAGAGCCACTCCACTAAGTGACATCTTCGGTCTCAACTGACTGCAGGTATCCCTGCCCTTATAAACAGTACAGTAGCATAGCGACTGAAAACAATGATCAGATTCATATGCAAATTGCCGGGACCATTAACTAGAGTTACAATGGCCATGTGTACTGTTAACAGAGGATTGGGGAAGAGTTGTAATCACAGCATTGTAAGATGGCGGCAGAAGTGCCCCCCCCCCCGGTTCAGGGATGGTTGTCCCCTTTTCACATAGATGGCCTCTTTGACTCCGTTTAAACCAGTGTTCCTACCGATTATGGATGTGCACATCCTCGTCCTTGAAAGAGCGGCCACTGGCCTGTAGATGGGTGTAGACTGCGGAGTCTTGGCAGACGCTGGCCAAGAAGATGGCACAACACAGAAGCACTAATGCACCAGGCCAGGACTCCGCAATCTACACCCATCTACAGGCCAGTGGCCACTCTTTCAAGGACAAGGATGTGCATATCCTTGATAGGGAGGAACGCTGATTTGAATGGAGAGTCAAAAAAGAGGCCATCGATGTGAAGAGGGATCAACCATCGCTGAACCGAGGGGGGAGCCTAAGAATACGTCATGGATCACAAAGAGCCATGCATAGTTCTGATAACGACGAGCATTGCTAAACATCGGAACACAAAGAGCCATGGACATCAATAGCTCTGATAACGACTCCAAAGAGGATAAATATCTGAGTTTCATCACCAGCCAGTCAGACTAGCTTGGTCTAGTCAGAAAGGCACGAACTGATGAAGCCTCTTGAATGAGAGGCGAAACGTCTTCACGGATATACTATACCAAGTCCAGTTGCACTCGATTAAATTCCTTTGGATGGCCCAGTGGTTAGCACTGTTGCCTCACAGCAAGAAGGTTCTGGGTTCAAACACCAGATCATCTCAGGTCCTTTCTGTGTGGAGTTTGCATGTTCTCCCTGTGTCTGCGTGGGTTTCCTCCGGGTGCTCTGGTTTCCTCCCACCAGCAAAAGACATGCATGTTACGTTAATAATCCCGTCTGTGCTCCTGATCAAGGCAATGGAAAGAGGAACTGGAGTTGGTTCCTGGGCGCTGTAGCTGCCCATGGCTCCTGTACAATAGGATGGGTTAAATGCAGAGAACAAATTCGTTGTAAGAATACAATGACAAATGAAGTGGCTTTATCTGTCGCCATCTTACAATGCTGTGATTGCAACTATTCCCCAATCCTCTGTGAATAGTACACATGGCCTTTGTAACTCTAGTTAATACTCATGGCAATTTGCATATGAAACCAATCATTGTTTTCGGTTGTTATGCTACTGTATTGTTTATAAGGGTGGGATACCTGCAGTCAGTTGAGACTGAAGAGGCCACTTAGATGAGTGATGAAACCTTTCTCTCAATAAACGTTGTGTCCAGATGAACTGATTCAACTTTCTGTGGATTCCTATTTATACCATTTCGAGCCCTTGCAGCCTCTCACACACAAGCACCGGGTGATATCAGTTAAGTCTGTGAGGGTTCAGGGCTTAGGCCTTGGGGGGGGGGGGCATTGGGATTGGACCAGTCACTCTAACAATGATCACTCAGTCAGGCACATTCACATTTGTAGGGCTGGCCCCATTGGCCAGTCCAGCCAAAAAACCCACTCTGCCCCACCAACATGACATGTTGCATCTGTGTCTGGTGTATTTCAGGTGGTAACATGTTACTTGACATACTAACTATAATAATAATACTGAAATCCCATTAGAAACCTGCTATATTACTTCATTACTGCTAAAAGTAATACATTACTATAACGCTCCACACCAATGATGAGTGCTGCAACATACAGCCTATGCAACATGGGGAAGGCCTCTGTGTTCTCCTGAATGCATTTCAATACTGCAGAAAGATCTGCATCAGTGGGCAGTTTATTGAGCAACATTACTTTCGCCACAGCAATTTCATTGTGCAAGCCCATACTATTTCGCTCTATGCCTGCAAGCACCTGAAGTGGCTTCAGGTGAGAGTGGTCAAGGAAAAATGCTGATTATGGCAGAAGAAATTATGTGGCCCTCATTGAATAAACATTTCTTGCAGAGAATCTTGTCTCCATCTCCATAATAGCTTTATCAAGAATGCTAAACATACCTCTTTTAAAAAGACTGATTTGGAGTGCTAGTTTGGCCATCAGTCACAATGCCTAATAGTTGACAAGACGGCACTATTTCCAAGCTGTGAGTTCACTGTCCTTCTCCACATTGGAGGATTGGTATTTAAAATGCTCCTTCCAGAACGAGTCACATCTCATCTCCTTCAATGTCCCCACTGAAGGGGTCACCGCCTCCCCTGCAGCGTAAAAATCCACTGTTTGTGATTATAGAATTGAATCAGCCCTATGTTCCTTCAGCCCTGTGGGTTAGCTATCGAATAGGTTAGCTATCGGTTAAGGTATGCGTTGGGTTAAGGTTATGTAGAGGTTGCGGTTAAGTCAGGTTAAGTTAGATTAGGTGAAGTTTAGGTAAGTTCAATGAGAGCTGGCTAGCTAGACGGCTAATCACTAAACCAATGGCCACCAAGTGAGCTGGTAACTTAAAAGAAACCTGCAGCTTGCAAAATGTGCAAACTCAACTATGAAACTATACAAGACTACTACTATAACTTATAAGAACCAGAGAAAAGAATGAACAAGAATCAAAGGTATTAACAGTTTTAACTGGATTTCTGCTAACGACCCAGCATCAGTCTGGAGAGGTTTGAAAGACATTACCAACTACAGGAGACCATCCCCCCCACACTGCAGGGAACCATCACCTGGCTGATGATCTAAATAGGTTTTACTGCAGGTTTGATAAACAAACTTTCACACACCTCACCCTCTCCAGCCACAACACATAACAACTGCACTCCCTGCCAGCCCCTCTCCCCACCCACACTTTGGATCTGTGTTGAGGACATGCACCAGCTCTTCCAGAGACAGAAGACCAGGAAGGCACCGGGCCCGGATGGTGTGTCACCCTCCTGTCTTAAAGTCTGTGCTGACCAGCTGGCCCCCATTTCACACTGATCTTCAACAGATCACTGGAGCTGTGTGAAGTCCCCTCCTGCTTCAAGAGCTCCACTACCATGCTGGTCCCCAAGAAACCCTGTATCACAGGATTAAATGACTATAGGCCCACTGCGCTTATGTCTATGGTCATGAAATCCTTCGAGAGACTGGAGTTGGCCCACCTGAAGAAATCACAGGCCCCCTGCTCAACCCCCTGCAGTTTTCCTACTGAGCAAACAGGTCAGTGGAGGATGCCGTCAACATGGGATTGCACTACATCTTCCAACACCTCGATTCCCCAGGGACACAAGCAAGGTTTCTGTTTGTGGAATTCAGCTCAGCGTTCAACACCACCGTCCCAGATATCCTCCACTCCAAAATCACCCAGCTCACTGTACCAGCCCCCATCTGCCAGTGGATTAAAAACTTCCTGACAGACAGGAGGCAGCTGGTGAGGCTGGGGAAAATCACATCCAGCACCCAGACAGTCAGCACTGGCGGCGCCCCCCCCCCCCAGGGATGTGTGCTCTCCCCTCTAACCAAGCCAGAAATCTTGCATAGTCATGGACTCAGACCTGAATTTAGATAGCCACATTAAGACAATTACAAAGTTCGCCTACTGTCACCTGAAGAATATATCAAGAATTAAAGGATTTATGTCTCAGCAGGATTTGGAAAAACTTGTCCATGCATTTATCTTCAGTCGACTCGACTATTATAACGGTGTCTTTGCAGGTCTTTCTATAAAATTGATCAAACAGCTGCAGCTGATTCAGAACACTGCTGCTCGGGTCCTTACTAAGACCAAAAGAGCTGATCACATCACTCCAGTCCTGACGTCTTTACAATGGCTCCCTGTCCATCAAAGAATTAATTTTAAAACTCTGCTCTTGGTTTATAAAACACTGAATGGTTTAGGGCCAAAATACATTTCTGGTCTATTGCTATACAATGAACCATCCAGACCTCTCAGATTGTCTGGGACAGGTCTGCTTTCTGTCCCCAGAGTCAAAACTAATCATGGAGAGGCAGCTTTCAGTTTTTATGCACCGCATATCTGGAACAAACTCCTGGAAAACTGCAGGTCTGCTACAACGCTCAGTTCTTTTAAATCTAGGCTGAAGATTTTCCTCTTTGCCGCTGCCTTTTATTAAATAAAACTTGAAGCTTTTGATTTTCATCTTACACTGCACTGTAACTTTTACTCTTTTATTTGTTTTTTAATGTCTTTTTATTGCCTTATGTTGCTTCTCTTAATGCCTTTTCTGTTTTAAGCAAAGCACTTTGAATTGCCTTGTTGCTGAGATGTGCTATATAAATAAATTTGCCTTGCCTAGCCTTGCCTTGCCTCTACTCTTCTCTGTCTACACAAATGACTGTACTTCAGGAGACCCGTCTATTATAACTCCTGAAGTTTACGAATGACACAACAATCATTGGCCTTATCCAGGATGGTGATGAGTCTGCATATAGACGGGAGGTTGTACAGCTGGCCCTCTGGTGCAGCCACAACAACCTGGAGCTGAACACACTCAAAACAGTGGAGATAATAGTGGACTTTAGGAGGAGCCCCCCAACACTGTCCCCCATCAACATACTCTACAGCACAGTTTCTGCAGTGGACACCTACAGATTTCTGGGTTCCACAATCTCCCAGGACCTAAGATGGGCATCCAACATAGACACAATCATCAAAAAGGCCCAGCAGATGATGTACTTTCTCCACCAGCTCAGGAAGTTCAACCTGCCTCAGAAACTACTGATTCGGTTCTACACTGCAATAATCCAGTCTGTCCTCTGCACATCCATAACTGTCTGGTTTGGGTCGGCCACCAAACAGGACAGGGACAGACTACAATGGACAGTTAAGTCCGCAGAGAAAATCACTGGCGTCAACCTGCTCTCCATTCAGGACTTATACATCTCCAGAGCCAGGAAGTGGGCAGGCAACATCACTGCAGACCCATCACACCCTGGTCACAACCTGTTCCAACTCCTCCCGTCTGGTAGGCACTACATAGTACTGTACACCAAAACAACTACACTGCTCAAAAAATAAAGGGAACACCTAAAAACACAATATAGACCTCGATGAATGAAATATTTCAGCTGAAAATCTTTATTTATTAGACAGAGGAATGTGTTTAGAGCAAAATAACCTAAGAATGATCAATGGAAATCAAAATCATTAGCCCATTAAGGTCTGGATTCAGAATCATACTCAAAATCAAAGTGGAAAATGAGAACATAGGCTGATCCAACTTCTGTGGAAATTCTTCAAGACGATTCAAAATGAGGCTCAGTAGTGTGTGTGGCCTCCACGTGCCTGTATGCACTCCCTACAATGTCTGGGCATGCTCCTGATGAGACGAAGGATGGTCTCCTGAGGGATCTCCTCCCAGACCTGGATCAGGGCATTGGTCAACTCCTGGACAGTCTGTGGTGCGACATCGCGTTGGCGGATGGTACGAGACATGATGTCCCAGAGGTGCTCGATTGGATTCAGGTCTGGGGAACGTGCAGGCCAGTCCATAGCATCAATGCCCTCGACATACAGGAACTGCTGACACACTCTGGCCACATGAGGACGAGCATTGTCATGCATGAGCAGGAACCCAGGGCCCACTGCACCAGCATATGGTCTGACAATGGGTCTGAGGATCTCATCCCGGTACCTAATGGCAGTCATGGTACCTCTGGCTAGCACGTAGAGGTCTGTGCGGCCCTCCAAGGATATGCCTCCCCAGACCATCACTGACCCACCGCCAAACCGGTCATGCTGGAGGATATTGCAGGCAGCAGAACGTTCTCCACAGCGTCTCCAGACTCTCTCACGTCTGTCACATGTGTTCAGTGTGAACCTGCTCTCATCTGTGAAGAGCACAGGGCGCCAATGGCGAATCTGCCAACCAAGATGTTCTCTGGCAAAAGTCAATCGGGCTGCACGGTGTTGGGTTGTGAGCACAGGCCCCAATTGTGGACGTCGGGCCCTCATGCCACCCTCATGCATTCTGTTTCTCACTGTTTGAGCAGAAACCTGCACATTAGTGGCCTGTTGAAGGTCGTTTTGTAGGGCTCCGGCAGTGCTCCTCCTGTTCCTCCTTGCACAAAGGACCAGATAGCGGTCCTGCTGTGGGGTTGTTGTCCTCCTGCGGCCCCCTCCACGTCTCCTGGTGTACTGGCCTGTCTCCTGGTACCTCCTCCATGCTCTGGACACTGTGCTGGGAGACACATCAAATCTTCTTGCCACAGCACGCATTGATGTGCCATCCTGGATGAGCTGCACTACCTGAGCAACTTCTGTAGGTTGCAGATACTGCCTCATGCCACCTCTAGTGGTGAGGGCACTAGCAAAATGAAAAACTAACCAAAGATCGGCCAGAAAAGATGAGGACAGGCAAATGGTCTGTGGCCACCACCTGCAAATCCATTCCTTTTATAGGGGTTGTCTTGCAAATTGTCTAATTTCCACCTGGTGGAAATTAGACAATTTACCAACAGGTGAAATTGATTCACAAATCAGTGTTGCTTCCTAACTGGACAGGTTGATATCTCAAAAGTGTGATTGACTTGGAGCTACATTGCATTGCTTATGTGTTCCCTTTATTTTTTTTGAGCAGTGTAGATATAAAGCCAGTTTCTGTCCGTGGGCTGTCATTCAAAGGAACACTTAACATTGTCAAATAACTCCAACTATTTTGTATATACTGTACTGTACGTGTGTGTGTGTGTCGGCCCTGTGGTGGACTGACGGCCTGTCCAGGGTTTCTCCCCGCCTGCCGCCCAATGACTGCTGGGATAGGCTCCAGCATCCCCACAACCTAAGCAGGATAAGCGGTTTGGATAATGGATGGATGGATGTACTGTACATTTTATTGTTGTTTGTATGAAAAGTGCTATACAAATAGTCTGATTGCTTGATTGCTTGATTGATTGATTACTGGTACACCCATGTCCATCTACCTCAGGCATGTATGCAAGTAACCTGCTAACATTTATTTGAGTATCCCTGGTATATTCTCTGCACCACTGCACTTTATCACCTCTTATTTCTGTCCTTCTTCATCACTCCCAATGAAAATCTTAGCATCTTCAACTCTGCCACCTCCAGCTCCGTCTCCTGTTTTTTCATCAGTGCCACTGGTCTCACTACCATCTTCCCTTTAACTCTTGCTGGTACCCTTCTGTTGCAAATCACTCCTGACACCCTTCTCCACCCACTCCACCTTGCCTGAACAGTTGACCCCAAGTGTTTAAACTCATATGCCTTCGTCACCTCTACTCCTTACATCCTCACCATTCAGCTGTCCTCCATCTCATTCATGCATATGTATTCCGTCTTGCTGCTACTGACTCTCATTCCTCTTCTCTCCAGTGCATACCTCTCCAGGCTCTCCTTAACCTGCACCCTACTCTCGCTACAGATCCTAATGTCATCTATGAACATCAACATTTATTTCAGTATCTCTGATATATTCTCTGCACCACTGCCCTTGATCGCCTCTTAGTTCACCTGTATAAGTCAATACTTGTGTATATAGTTGAAGATTGTTGTGTTGTAGTGTTGTTATTCTATGTTAAGTGCAATGAGAGAGCCAAAAACAGGAGTCAAATTCCATGTATGTGGGGCATCCGGGTGGTGTGGCGGTCTATTCCGTTGCCTACCAACACGGGGATCACCGGTTCGAATCCCCGTGTTACCTCCAGCTTGGTCGGGCGTCTCTACAGACACAATTGGCCGTGTCTATGGTTGGGAAGCCAGATGTGGATATGTGTCCTGGTTGCGGCACTGGCACCTTCTCTGGTTGGTCGGGGCTTCTCTTCGGGGGGAAGGGGGACCTGGGGGGAATAGTGTGATCCTCCCATGCGCTACGTCTCCCTGGCGAAACTCCTCACTGTCAGGTGAAAAGAAGCAGCTGATGACTCCACATGTATCGGAGGAGGCATGTGGAAGTCTGCAGCCCTCCCCAGCTCGGCAGAGCGGGTGGAGCAGCAACCAGAACAGCTCAGAAGAGTGGGGTAGTTGGCCAAGTACAATTGGGGAGGAAAAGGGGGGAAATTCCATGTACGTGCAAACCTACATGGCCAATAAACATGATTCTGATTGCTGAGAGTAGCTAACTGCAAACAGGTTTTGCAGTTCACTTAACCATGTCTGTACCATATGTGTGAAGAAGTGTTGTGGTTTGGCGATAATGTAAGGGTGGAGCACTGACTAAGCACACCCACACCTTCAAAATGGCCAATAGGAAAGCAGCGTTTTTTTTTGTTTTTTTTTTGATGACGTGACAAAATTACAGCAAACCATGAACGCTCAAAAGAATAGCTATGGCTGACGGTATTTTTTCAGAGTTTTCATTGGATGGGCAGATGATTCCTCTGGGTGGGCAAGGCTTATCTTTGGGTGGGCAATGCCCACCCCAGCCCACCCATAGACACGCCCCTGTCGGATAATGAAAGAAACAGATGGGCTTGTTCTGTTTTAAAGAAACCAATCACTGTTCTGCTGGGCAGGGTTTCAAGAGACTGTGTTCCTCCAAAATAGAGTCAACTTCAACTGGCACATTCTTGTATGGGACCCGTATATGAACTCGTCATGAGTAACATGCTGGTGATTTGGGGAAGTGAGCAATGGAGATGTCTCCTGTCCAAACGGCATAAAATAATGTTGGTATGTCAACTCTGTGGTTATCATTGCAACGACAAGAGGAACAAGCATACTGTATTTAATGGTACCATAAAACAACAATATGCTTTAGATTTGGAAGAACTGACCGGGCCCATTAGAACTAGCGATGCGCCAACTCCCTACAGACAATTGGGCCATAGCTGAAAAACTATGCTTTTTCCATAGCCAATTGGCAAACAGGCAAGGACATTGCGGTTCGAAAATAAGTGTTTAAGACATATGCTTAACAAATCTTTGATTTGTTGATAGAATGAGTCAAACATGCCTTGAAGAGAGCGTGATTAAATACTTCATCATAGTTATCTATGTTGAAATGTAGCCCTCACCAGTGTCGCTAAGGGGATGTTGAAATCTGTTACACAAGGGGCTTGGAGGCGAAAGGCCGGGATATGTCCGAGAAGATTTAGTCGGTACCAATCAGAGCACTGTATGAGTTTCTCACATCTGTTAGGTCAGAATAGGGTCGCAGTGGTAGCAGAGTAAGCAGAGCGCTCCGGGGGCTGTATTACAGAAACGTCCTAACTTGCAGATCCTATCTTAACCGTTTGGTAACCATGGTAATTAGGGTTAGGACCTGATTTAGGAAAAAAAGCCATTACAGATGAACAGTTCCTAAGGCAATGTTCCTATCCTAACTTAAAATAGGAAAAGTGTCTTACACAAGCATCCTAACTTCCCAAAATCTTTAAAAAAAAACCCTCCTAACTTTAGGATAACCGTTAAGCTGTCCTAACTTTCTTCCCACCAGGTAGTGTTTAGCTAATTGTTTAATCCATAATGGCTGCTCTTTTATTGCTTCTACACAACCAGCAAAATGTCAACAGGCGGAACTTATTCACAGGCTTATGGCAGAGAGGATTATGGCAGACCCTAACGATGTGTTGCGGTTTGATGACACAACCCTCGTTAGTAGATACAGGCTACCCTGGGCCATGTTCCTGCACTTAGCCGAGCAGCTACAACGAGCTTTGGAGGGGGCCGACCCGGTGACATGGGGATCTCCCGGGTGTGGTGCAGCTGACTAATGTGCTTCCTTTTTTTCTTTTTTCTTTTCGCAAAAGGAGATTTACAAAGTGAAGTGGCTGACATAGCAAAAATCTCTCAGCCCGCCATGTCACGCAATTTAACCAAGGTGGCAACGGGAGTGCCCGTCGTAGTTTTTGCTCCTTTTTTTTTTTTTGTATGTTTCAATGTATGTCTAAGCATGTTTCAATGAGAAAAACCAACGGTTGCGACGTTGAGAAAAGTAGCACTGGTTGCTAGGTAACAGACATAAAAGTTGATAAGCGGCGTTGGATTGAGTATTTAGGGTTGAGAGAAGATAGGATGAAGTAAGATAAGATAGGATTCCTAAAGTTAGCCAGGATTTGCTTCTGCGATAACATCCATCCATCCATTATCCAAACCACTCATCCTGCTCTCAGGGTCGCGGGGATGCTGGAGCCTATCCCAGCAGTCATTTGGCGGCAGGCGGGGAGACACCCTGGACAGGCCACCAGGCCATCACAGGGCTAATTAGGGTGTGTCGGGTGTAAATGTGATCTATAGTGCAGTGATTTGGTAGAAAGCCAATCTGACTCTTGCTCAAGACAGTGTGTTTGGTAAGGAAGGCCTGCTTGTATTCAGGCGTTAAGAATACAGCAGAAAACCTTCCCCAGGTTACTGCTCACACAGATGCCTCTGTGGTCGTTGGGGTCAAATTTATCTCCATGCTTGTATATTGGGGATATAAGCCCCCTAGTCCAGGTGTCAGCAAAGCAGCCAGCTTGTAGAACCAGGTTGAACAGTTTAAGCAGGGCCTTCTGCAGCTCAAGAGAACTGTGTTTGAGCATTTCAGTCCTGGTGCTAGTCAGGGCCACAGGCTTTTTTCTGTGATACCACATTGAAAAAAATTCTATCTTAGACTCTTCCTGTCTATCGGCCCCAGATCCATGCTGAGGGACCCCGAGGCACTTCCAGAAAAGCCAGGGCCAAGCCTGGGAGTAGGGCTTGCCAGGTGGGTGTCTGGTGGCTGGACGACCCATGTAGCTCAGTCATGTCCAGCCCCAGACAAACACTCGGCAGGCCGCTGCCTTGTAGCTGCACCACCTGCGAGGTGAATGGTAGGAGTCAGGTCCGATACCCGTTTGACAACCAGAGGGAGTCGAGCAGATCTAGGTGTGTCAATATCTCCATCATCAAATAGATTAAAGTCAATATATATATATATATATATATATCCTATAATCCTCCACTACATATCATATTGTTCCATATGACTGGGGAAAACACTGGATTTTAAGGGAATAATTTGGCAGATTGAAGAGACCTTGGAGACGCACAGCAACGCGGAAAAACAGTCGGTGCCTTAAACTAACCATTTTTTCAAAAAAGGCCTAGACTAGACTAGAAAGAAATCCAATTAGAAGTGTTTTATGGAAACAAATACCCACAGGGGATCATATCCCAGCAGGACACCCACCTCCACCATTTCATCAAGTATATATATGACATTTCAATCTCCATTTCGGCTGCCTCTGCGAACAATTTTATGTTTTATCCACTTGGGGACAAACCTAATAAAGAAACATCTTTAATCAGTTAATTCTGCACAGACCAGTTTGTGTCCACAGCGTAATGTTGAATCTAATTCCTCCTACTGAGTGATGGCGTTGCCGGTCCACTGAATGCAAATCATCAGCATAAAGGCAAAAAGAAAAAAGAAAAAACAATCCCCTGTCTTACTACATCCCCTAAGTACATGGTGTGTGTGACAAATCCAGCTGGACCCATGAAGTATGATCAAGGACGCGGAGAGCACCTCCTGATGGAAATGAACTTTCTTAAACTTGAGCACAAACGAGCTGAAACTGCAAAGTGCCTGTTTGGTTAGAGAGCCCGAGGAAAAAGGGGGGAGCGCGTACGCGAGTGGCTCCATTGCCGCTAATCTCAGTCAGAGGCAGATATAATTTCATGCCTATTTAGAGAAGAGGACTGAAGGGCTTTCTCATCAGCGGCTCTCTGGTCTTGTGGATAGGTGATGCAGCAGATCTGCACAGAGATTCCGTCGTCCTCCGCTTTAAAGAGACATTCACTCTCGCGCTCATCGATGAGTCCACTTCGGCACCGGCACGTTGGACGGAAGGAGGCTGACCGTTTCCACGCTGACCAGATTGCACCAATTCCCGACCGCTTTATGTGACCCCGATCGGCTCAGTCCTTCCGGAAAGGAGACGGCGAGAGGCCACTGGTGCATTTCCATTTTATTGCAAGCTGTAAAACACTGTAAACCACACGCAAGGCAGCGTCTTGGGAGCAAATCAAAGGGGCAACTATTCCCTGGGAGACAGCCAAACGTTCAGCAGATTATTGACCCTGGGTCTTGTTTTGTTGCCCATTACTTGGGCCGCTGACTGTCTATCTCAGCCCCCCCCCCCCCCCGACAAGCATGGTGAATCTCAAACAGGATAATCAAGAAAGCGGCGGAACATCGCGCATACGCCATGCAGGCCGTCTTTGTCTCGCTTGTCAATACCGCTGCAGCTGGAGACGGGGGTAATCGTAGACCACTGCGCTGGAGCCATCAGTTTGAGAGCATAGATGTGTCTTTTCAAGGATTTCTGCCCAGAGCTAATTATCCAAACATTTCGCTCCCCGTTGCACAAGCCTCAAATTGACATGTTTCCCCACGAGCACCTCGTGAATCTCCGAGGTGGTATGTTCAACATCGAAAGAACCCCGAAGAATCATCTGGTATTTGCAGTGCGGGGGGATCGGGGTCGTTCAGAGAGCAGAGATTTTCCCCTCGGTCGAAAAAAGTAGACCCCAGAGTTAACGGTCATGGGTGACCTCTGACCTTTTTGCTCTACAAACTGCAGG
Organism: Lampris incognitus; assembly: GCF_029633865.1. Taxonomy (NCBI): domain Eukaryota; kingdom Metazoa; phylum Chordata; class Actinopteri; order Lampriformes; family Lampridae; genus Lampris; species Lampris incognitus. The sequence goes on from NC_079211.1 coordinate 142,929,880, forward strand.
AGGGGAGACACGCCCGCCATTGTTTGGCGCAGTCGTTATTTCTTTTAACTTCATCTGGGCCGAGAAAACAAGCCACTTAGCAGCGCAACACGCGGTGCATACACAATGTCGACAATTTGATGGGACAAAATGAACAATGCGCTGTGGTTTGTGCGGTCAGGCAATTGCCTCTCTCCTCTCCCAGTGTATTACATATTCATTATTTCCCTTCTCTTTCCCATGAAACTTGTGGCATATTCATCAGCAGCGTGACAAATTAGATGTGCAGTGAAATGGAGTATGACTGAGAGCAGGGAGGGATTAGATCCACTCCAATCTAACCGGCAATCTTTTCACTAGCCCTTCATTTCTGTGGGGAAATACCCAGGGATGGGAAGGAAAAATTAGATCAACTTTTTTACCGAGGAAAGAGACAAGAGTGGCAGAGACGAGAGATGAAAAAGAATAGAGGCACCAACAGAAATATCCATGCACGGGCCGCATCAACCGAAATGTACTCGGTTTCGGCTGTATCAGGAGCGCTCTTGCTTTCGCCTTTTGAGTCCCAACGCAGCACGATTTAGGGTTCAGGATGTGATGGACAGATTACACTGGACGTCCCCTCCGGCCTTAAGGCCAGACAGGGGGCCTAGATGGAGAAATGAACAGATAGTAATCCGCCCAGCGCAATTCATCCCCGATAATTTCCCTTTATCTGATACGCATCGCTTGTACGATGCACCGGGCTATTTTTAACCACATATTAGGTCAAAATGGAGCACTGCATTCTGTCTCCGGCAAATTCAGGGATCAAGTTGAAAGGCGTTTAAATATTCCTTAAAAGTACAGCGCCCTGACATCGAAACAACTCTTGTGCGTCTATACCGATTTTCTTTTCTTTTTTTTTCCTCGATCGAGAGTATTTATATCCTCCCTCGTGGGGCCCATTACACTTTGCTCAGAAAGGGCCCAGCCTTTCTTGTGAGACTTGTAGGCAGAGTTGTGCCAGACCACACAAGACCGGCCTGTGGAACTGGTCTGGAGAAATCTTCAAGAGCAAGCCCGTCACCTTAAGTCACGTCCTTCGGTATTACCAGTACCGGATAAGAAGTACTGATCATGTCAGAGACTCTCTTTAACAGCCCCCTGTGATGGCTGCAACGCTAGCTTATAGATACACGAATTAACCTCTATATTATGTCACGCATGTTTATATATATTTATATATATATATATATGTTTGTTTTGTTTTTTTTACAAGACACCCCTTGTATTATAGGGAAACAAAAACACCAATCTGCAACAAACCTCTCATTCCCTCAAAATGCCTGTGTGGACACTGATTTATTACAATACATTTATTTCCTCATTCACTGTTCACTGAATGCAGCTTGCATCTACCCTTTCCAGCCAGACTCCTTCCTGTATTACTGCAACATGACAGCGACATCTAGTGGCTGAACAACACTCCTTGAAACAATTTGACTTGAGAACAGAAAGCGCAAGGAATGCACAATCCATCCATCCATCCATCCATCCATCCATCCTTCCATCCATCCATTATCCAAGCCGCTTAACCGAATTCGGGTCACAGGATGCTGGAGCCTATCCCAGCAGTCACTGGGCAGTAGGCTCCCTGGGAGACACCCTGGACAGGCCGCCAGTCCATCACAGGGACATTCCATCCACAATCCATCTCTTCAAAAAAAAAAAAATCTTTAAATGTGCTCTCTGATTAACAAAATATGCTCAACGTTTTGCCTCATAGAGACGCGAGAACTGGTATACAGAACCTCCTTTTCCAGGTGCAACGGAGAACCTTATTCTCATATTAGTCAGCGTACAGCACACGTCAGGTCACATCAGGCTGGTGACCTGGTGCATCCACAAGAATCCTGGAGTTTATAATGTAATAACTCAGGTTGGCTACCATTTAGTAGACGAGGTCGTTGTACAGCTCATCTTCCATACAACGGAGAGGATGGATCGTCAGAGTCGACCTGTCCACCATCTAAGGCCTGCATGGCTTCATGTCCGGGATGTGTGCAGGCTGATGCTCACCTCTTGCGCCCATGCCACCAGATGCTCCAAGCTACTCCACCTGGAAAGTGATTGCTAAAAAGCAGAACCAAAATAGAAAGGAGGAAGACCAGTTTCTTCTCCAGGCCATTTACCAATACTTATTCTGTACATCACTCCATTCCTGCTCAACAATGGACCTTACTAGCCCCCTACTGTTGGAATTAAGCACCTGCACCAACTACCATTGAGTCAGCTCTTACATACTCCCCTCTTCTTCTTCTTTCGGCTTGTTCCCTGTTTCCCAGGGGTTGCCACAGCGGATTTAATAGTTTCCATCGGTACCCTGTGAGGGCACAGCACAGATGGTGGTCGTTGTTAACCTGGGCCTCGACTGATCCGGTATGGTCTTGTCAATCCGCATAATGATTTGGCAAAATTTTACGTCAGATGCCCTTCCTGACAACCACTAACCCTATGGACGGGGGCACAGGTAAAGCGCTGGATGCCATCCCAGTATTCATGGACTTGCACCCATGCCTGTCACCATTTACATACTCCCCTCTGCACCAGCTAGTTCATTATATAGCTATAGGTTTACACCTATTAATTACATCCTTCCAACACATGCACAATGCTTTCAGTGTAATGTTTTGTGCTCTTCCTAGGTTTCTGTTGTTGTTTTTCTTTTCATATTAATGTCCATCCCATGTGAATATTGTGTACAAGAAATCAGATTCTTAAAACTCCTGTTTTAATTTTCTTTTTGTTCCCACGTTTCTTCTTTTACATGCCATTTCTTAGTCTTGTTTTGATATGTGAACAAACCGCTAAGTCAAATTCCTGGTATGTGCAAACTTGTGTGGCCAGTAAAAACTGTTTCACTGTGAGTCCTATGGTGTTACATGACAATATGGTAGTAGACAGGTTGCTTAAAATGCAGTAAAGAATCAGAAGTTATCACAAGAGATTCTTGAAGTAATGATGGTTCTACTAATTCAGCGGTGGCTAACCATGTGCCATGGAGAGCCATGTGTATGCAGCTTTTCAATCCAACCCGACTCCACACCAGGGGCCTCATGTGTCAGTCGTTACTATAGGCAAATTTGTTCTTACACACCCATGGAATTGTTTAGCCCTCAAGATTGTCTGACAGTCAGTAAGTAGCAAAGCATGATGGTTATTTGTAATCCCTTCCTCCTAACATGTATTGTCTACCTCTTGCAATGAGCAATCACCCAGGCCTGCAAAGACGTCAGTGTTAGTCAATCGGGGGTTACCCAGGTTCTACACCGGTCTCTGAGACAAACATCAGGGCTAAAAAATCCCATGAGTGTGTCCACACAAATTTGCCCATAGTACCGATTGATACATGAGGCCCCAGGTGATTTCACTGATACATTCTTCCTCTTTGGTTGAAGGGTGGCTAATCAGTGAAATCACCTGGTGTGGAGTCCGGCTGGAATGAAAACCTACATACAGATGGCTCTCCATGGCACATGGTTTGCCACCCCTGTACCAATTTTACATATATATCATCGATATTCAAGGTGCAAAATATAGAGATTTTGACCATTAAAAGGAATGATGCAATATATATAATATATATATATATATATATATATATATATATATATATATATATATATATATATACTTTCAATGGTGTAAGTACACCAGTCATGTGCCCTGTAATGTCACAAGCACAAAAAAATGGTTTTCATTATGAAATAGCCACATTATAAGATTAAGTTTTCATTGTGTTCGCTCTCTAAATCTCCACACACAAAACCTTCCTAATTGATTCTGCACCACTTTCTCTTAGTGCAACAGAGATTAAGTCAATAGTGTGGGTGTAATGCCATGTATTAGGACCCAATTGCAGACAAGAGGCAGAGGCAGTTGGTTAAGTGCAAAGTCGTTTTACTGGACCTCAGCAAAACACACAACGAAAGACAACTGCCAAACAGGGCAGGCCATAAAGCAAACTTGAATAAACAAAAATACAAAACGAAGCACAACACTCTCTCACACTAGGCAGATGAGGGTTCAGAATACAAGCGCCTCCGCAGACCGACGTCAAGACTCCACAGAGAATGTGTGCAAAACAGTCAAATAGTCCCCAGCACAGGTGCACATAATCACAGGCCAATCAATACACAGGTGCAACGCATACTGGCTGATTGCAGACCGATAGGGAAACGTCACCTATTGGCTGCTAATCCTCTGGCCAGTGATGTGTCAGTACCCCCTCCCAGGGACGGCACCTGACATACCCACGGCCCAGCCCGGGCCACAGCGCTGGAAATCGCGGATGAGGGTCCGGTCCAAGATGTCCCACACTGGAACCCAGCACCGTTCCTCCGGCCCATAGCCCTACCAGTCCACAAAATACTGGACGCTGCGACGCACCCGGCGGGAGTCCAGAATCCTCCTAACTGTGTGGGCAGGCAGCCCATCGATCAGGCGAGGAGGAGGCGGGGCTGGGACGGGAGGAGACAGAGGGCTGGTGGAGACAGGCTTCAGGAGAGATGGACCCGCATGGAAGCAGGCAATTGCAACCGGTAGGAGACTGGACCGACCTGCGCCACCACGGCGAATGGACCCACGAAGCGCGGAGCCAGCTTCCAATTCTCCAACCGCAGTGGGAGGTCCCTCACCAGGGACAGTCCCTGGACGACAACCACACCTTATCCCCCGGCTGGAAGGAAACCACTGGCTGCTGCCGTCGGTTGGCCTGCTGAGAGGACCTGGACCTGGTACGTACAGCGCAGCCCAGGCCCTCCTCCAGGTCCGCGCACACCGCCTCACAAAGTCGGCTGCTGCTGGAACCCCCACTTCAGCCTCCTGGTCTGGGAACAGTGGCAGCTGGTACCCCATCTGGCACTCGAACGGCAACATACCAGTTGAGGAGGACTGCAGGGTGTTGTGCACATACTCCGCCCACAGCAGTTGTGAGCTCCAGGACGACGGGTTGGAAACAGCCAGACAGCACAGCATGGTCTCCAGATCCTGGTTCACCCTCTCTGTCTGCCCATTGGACTGCAGGTGGAAGCCTGAACAGCAGCTGGCAGTGGCCCCGAGGAGGGAGCAAAAGGCCTTCCAAAAACAGGAGATGAACTGAGGACCACGATCTGACACCACATCATGAGGAAGGCCATGCACACGGAACACATGCTCCATCATCAAGGCTACGGTCTTCCGAGCAGACGGGAGCTTGGCCAGAGCAACGAACCGTGCCGCCTTGGAAAACCGATCCACAACGACCAGGATGACCGACTTCCCCTCGGATCGAGGGAGGCCAGTGACGAAGTCCACCGACAGGTGGGACCAGGGCTGATGTGGGATAGGCAACGGGCAGAGCAGGCCGGGCAGACGCTGGCATGGGGACTTCTGCTGGGCACAGGTGACACAGGCTGCCACAAAGGAGGAAACGTCCTTCCGCATGGTTGGCCACCAAAACCTATGGCCGACGAACTCCAGAGTCCTCCTCTCCCCTGGATGGCCCATCACACAAGACGAATGTCCCCATTCCAAGACTTGTGGCCGGACTGCAGGGGGCACATACAGATGGTCCTGAGGGCCACCCCCAGGCCCTGGATCAGTGCGCTGTGCAGCCACCACCTCGGTCTCAATCCCCCACAGGACCGGTGCGATGATGTGGGATGGGGCCAGGATGGGCTTGGGCTCAGCACTCCTCCCTGTAGCATCAAACTGATGAGACAGTGCGTCAGCCTTGGTGTTTTTACTGCCCGGGCGGTAAGACAAAAAAAAAAATCAAACCTGTTAAAGAAAAGAGCCCACCTGGCTTGCCAGGAGTTCAGCCGTTTGGCACTGCAGATGTAGGACAGGTTTTTGTGGTCGGTCCAAACCACAAACGGATGCCCCGAGTGTTGTGGTTTCACCGCCCCGAGCTGCCTCGCCGGCACGTTCGAGCTACTCCCCCAGCTCGGCTGTGCAGGGAACATCCGAGCGCTCAGTTCGCGCTCTGAGGAGACGAGCGCTGCACTGCACCAGGTGTTTGCCATCATCCATCAGGCACACCTGCGGCAATCAGGCAACCCTCTACCAGAAGTCTCCCAGAACGTCTCTCTGTGCTTCGACGTACTGAACCCTGCGGTAAAAGCTCTGACAAGCCTATTCCAGTGATTCCTAGTAACCCTTTTCTTGTGTCTACTCCCGCTGTTATTTTGTTTCTCCCAGTGTCAAACTCCTGGGTTCCTGTTTTTCGTCTCGCTGTTTTTGTTTCCCTCAAGACCCCCCCCTCCGTGACTTCCACGGCTCCCCGCATCTCTCTCTCTGGACCCCTCCCTTCGGATTTGACTTCCTGCATCATGGACTCGGACAACCCCTCGCTCAACGGATTTGGACTTTGGTAGCCAGGCACACGCACATCGTCACAACACCCCGCCAAACATATTTCCATTATTTACACGTGGGTAAGATTTTGCAAGTTAGACACCAGCTTTCATTACACATGTAGTACAGCACACATCTCACAAACAGACCCCGCTATCTGCACCATACATTCCCCCCACCTTGAGATTCCCCTGTTCTTATTTGTGGCAGTTTGTTTATTTTATCCTGCATTAAAATTGCCATGGGGTTTCTCAGTACTCTGTGTCCGTCTGCCTTTTCGTTTCGCTACACTAGTTGCTGGTCTTCATTCGACAGCCCTAACAGAATGTTGAAGTCAGAATGAGCCAAAGCAAACCCGAGGGGTAGGCGGTCGCTCAGACAGCTATAGCCCCTAAGCCCCAGAACCCTATAGCTCTCGAGGCAGTGGTAAAGGACCACAGCACTCAACTCCATTCAGAGCTTAGCACTGCCTTCTGCCAGATCACTGGAGAGATCAGCAGGCTCCAAACTAACTCACATACCTCGGCGAGCACCCTTGCATCACTCTAAGGCACCGATCGCTGCTCTGACAGTGGCAGTGTCCAAGATCAGCGATCATCCTGCTCTGACACCAGTCTCTGGCCTCCGCCCAGCTCCAGCTCCCAGTTCCTCCGAGCCTCCCTCCGGTCAACCGTATCATGATTCCCGTGTTGAGCCTAACCTCCTCTGTCCTAAAGCCTTCGGTAGGGAATTCGAGCAGTGCAGAGGTTTCCTCGGTCAGTGTGAGCTCCTGTTCAAACATCAGTCAGGCAGGTATAAGACTAAAAGGTAGCCCTGGTGATATCCCTGTTAACTGGAAAAGCCCTCAGTTGGGCTATAGCGGCAGTTACTGTTACTTACTGCTACTCTCACCTGGGGTAAGGAATCACTTTGTTAGATTCGGGGGCGGACGAGTAGGCGGGTGAGTCGACGAGGTGCAGGGAGATCTCCTCCCGGTGACTCCCCTCGAGGACCAGTGTGACAGGGATGGTGCAAAGCTGGATCCTTCCGGACCCCAGAGGGCAGCCATTGAGGGCTGTCACATTAATGGCCTCCTCCAAGTGTCGGATAGGGACACCCCACTCCTGGGGAATGTCTAGCAGGTTACCGGCAGCACCAGAGTCGACAAAGGCGCTGAGCCAATGTGCCTGAGAGCCCCAGGAAACAGTGGCAGACAACAACATACGGGGCTGGGGAGAAGGAGGCATGGAGACTCGACCCGTCAGAATTTCCCCTGCTACTGACGGGTCTTGTCTTTTTGGTGTAACCTTGGGACAGTGGACAACAAAGTGGTCAGCCTCCCCGCAGTACAAACAGCAGCCCTCCATCCAGCGGACGCGCTCCGCCCTTGACAGACTGGCCCCGCCGATCTGCATGGGCTCCTCTGCTCCCAGCAGAAGGGAGGCTGCTGCAGGTGCCGGAAAGCGGACAGTGTGACGAGCGGCGTAGGCACGAGCCCTCTTCTCCCTCCGCCGCTCCCGGATGCTGTTGTCCACTCAGATGGCGAGTTTAATGAGCTCCTCCAGGTCATCCTGCTGCTCCCTGGCAGCCAGCTCATCTTTAATGTCCTCCAACAGTCCGTGCTGATAAATGGTGAGGAGGGAGGCAGTGTTCCATCCGCTCTACCACCAGCATGTGGAACTTGATGATGTAGTCAGCTACTGTCTCCCCTCCCTGTCGCAGGGTGTATAGTCACTTGGCTGCCTCCTGCCCCATCATAGGATTGTTGAAAACTCGGTGCAGCTCCTCAACGAAGGTTCGGTAGGACTGGCAGGCGGGCGCCTGCTGCTCCCACAAAGCACTGGCCCATGCCAAGGGAGGCCCAGACAGGAGCTGTATAATAAATGAGACCTTAGCCATCTCGTTTGCAAACTTGGAGGGCTGAGCCCCAATGGCTAGCTCACATTGGACCAGGAACTGGCGGCAGGTCTCAGGGTTCCAAGAATACCTCTCTGGGGGCGCAGGTTTGGTTCTGGGAGTCGGGATGGAGTAGAAGGCTGGTCAGTAGAGGCGGTCAGGTTGGGCGTTGCTGACACGGGTGGTGCTGTGTGGGCAGGCTGTAGCTGCTGGAGAGTGGTGGTGAAGCTGGTGATGGCGGCCATCATCTGCTGCTGTTGAGCCTGGACCTGCTGCAGCTGGGAGCGATCTGTTGTCAGCTGCTGAAGCATGGGGTGGATCTCTCCAACAGACCTGGAGATGGAGTGGACGCTCGCTTCCAGTGACTGCAGCTTGGTGCACCGTTCACCCAGAACTGCACCTTGGGTAGTAATGGCGGTGCGCAACTGCTAGAACTCTGCTGGGTCCATGTCTGGTCGAGTCTTGCTGTAATGCTGTGTATTAGGACCCAATCGCAGAGAAGAGGCAGAGGCAGTTGGTTAAGTGCAAAGTCGTTTTACTGGACCTCAGCAAAACACAACGAAGACTACTGCCAAACAGGGCAGGCCATAAAGCAAACGAATAAACAAAAATGCTAAACGAAGCACAACATTCTCTCACACAGAGGAGGCAGATGAGGGTTCAGGATACAAGAGCTTCCGCAGACCGACGTGAAGCCTCTCCAAGACTTGACAGAGAATGTCTGCAAAACACACAAACAGTCCCCAGGGTGCACATAATCACAGGCCAACCAATACGCTGGAGCAACTCATGCTGGCCGATTGCAGGCCGATAGGGAAATGTCACCTATTGGCTGCTGATCCTCTGGCCAGTGGTCGTGTAAGTGGGATTTAAAGGGTGTGGTAAATCAGAAGCCAGACCCATTTGAGCTTTGCAAATCAAGACTAACTTTTCCCGTCAAAGGATTCGGTCTTCGCACAAACTCGGTCACACGTTGGGATGCACAACGGTAGGTATTTGTCATACACCTGACGGAGAACACACATTTCCTGTGACTGTCGGATGGATTTCAACACTCTAGCTCACAACTCTCCCGTTCTCATTGGCTGTAATCTCAATCTCACATAACATTTTGATGAGTATCTTTAGTGCCGTATTGATCACAGCAACAAAACAAAAAACGGGGTTCGATTTCACTCTGTGGAAGGAAACTGTGTCTCTCCTTTCAGCTGCTATCACCTCTCCATTTTCCTGTATGATGAATTACTGTATTTTGTGGTAAACGGTACTTAGCTAGCATCTTAAGTTACAGTGAAGGCACAAATGGCAGAATCCAGAGGAAAGGCTTTGGGTGGAAGGAACCGAAAGCCACAGAAACTCAGAGCGAGCGTAGCTCCGAGCCCTCGGAGAACACAGGTGTAGTGATTAAGTAATTTACCCATCAAACTGGACACCTTGAAATCCCTAAGGTGTCCTCGCCTTCACAGGAAAAAAACCTCCCTAACAATCCCCTAATGACTACTGAGATTTTTTTCCCCTTCTCTCCTTTTGAAGTTCAGGTTTCCTAGTTCAATAGGCTGCACTTGTTTCCCGCAATATCATCTTTTGGTACATGAAATGATGCAGAATCATACACTTTCAAAGATATCCCCACTACAAAGGTTGCATATTGAATGTGCATCATAATCATACCGGCGATACGCGTTACTAATACTGCTGCTAAGTCAAAACACAGACTCATACTGGTAAAACCTATTGAAACGGCCTACGCTGGCTGTAATTTGCTCATTTATTTTCCAAACCGTTTGCAAATTCTTGCTTTCTTTACGCATGTTGTGATCCAGCTTCTGATAACGGTCGGTTTTTGAAGGCATTGGCGGCTAAAAACACTCGCCTTCTTTGTGGGGTCGGTCATGATAATTGCTTTCACCTCCTATATAGGCTCTCAGGCAGCGGTTGTAAGCTCACAGATTCACAGGGTCTTGCAAAAGTACTGAGTCGAGGAAAGTTTTACCATTTGCTGTTACTCACTTTCTATTAAATACACACTGTTGAGGTTTTGGGTACGTTTATACGAGGGCAGTATATGTGTGCATGCAGGTATGCCATGTGTCCACTCCATACTGCTCAAATTTATAAGACATGTTTCAGATATGTGGTTTGCATGAACATCTCCTGTCAAGATGTCTGTCTGGCATGTCTGTTATCCCTGTTTGTGTCAGTTGGCTCTTTTTTTATGCACCTCTCGATTTATATATACTAGTACTTGTATAAATACTTGCAAAATGCTGGCCTTCAGTCATGCGTTTCAGCCTCTCTTTCCACGCCATCGGGTGTAAATAAGACGGTTTGTTGTGACTGTTGGAAAACAGCACGCGTGACAGGCTGCATCCTTTACAAATCACGACACAACTAAAAGAGGACCCGCATTACTAAGAGGCAACATGAAGCGGTCTGACAAACACAAAAGGTTGATGGTGGTGGTGTATGTGTG